>NW_025744856.1:95000-119371 GCF_021184085.1 Oncorhynchus gorbuscha
TTATTAAGATGATGTTATTACGATGATGTTATTAAGATGATGTTGTTATTAAGATGATGTTGTTAAGATGGTGTTATTAAGATGATGTTATTAAGATGATGTTATTAAGATGATGTTGTTAAGATGATGTTATTAAGATGATGTTATTAAGATGATGTTATTAAGATGATGTTATTACGATGATGTTATTAAGATGATGTTATTAAGATGATGTTATTAAGATGATGTTGTTAAGATGATGTTATTAAGATGATGTTATTAAGATGATGTTATTAAGATGATGTTATTACGATGATGTTATTAAGATGATGTTATTAAGATGATGTTGTTAAGATGATGTTGTTAAGATGATGTTATTAAGATGATGTTATTACGATGATGTTATTAAGATGATGTTATTAAGATGATGTTATTACGATGATGTTATTAAGATGATGTTATTAAGATGATGTTGTTAAGATGATGTTATTAAGATGATGTTATTAAGATGATGTTGTTAAGATGATGTTATTAAGATGATGTTATTACGATGATGTTATTAAGATGATGTTATTAAGATGATGTTGTTAAGATGGTGTTATTAAGATGATGTTATTAAGATGATGTTATTAAGATGATGTTGTTAAGATGATGTTATTAAGATGATGTTATTAAGATGATGTTATTACGATGATGTTATTAAGATGATGTTATTAAGATGATGTTATTAAGATGATGTTGTTAAGATGATGTTATTAAGATGATGTTATTAAGATGATATTGTTAAGATGATGTTGTTAAGATGATGTTATTAAGATGTTGTTAGGATGATGTTGTTAAGATGATGATGTTATTAAGATGTTATTAAGATGATGTTATTAAGATGATGTTGTTAAGATGATGTTATTAAGATGATGTTGTTAAGATGATGTTATTAAGATGATGTATTGGTTTTACTACTTGACTTGTGAAGCACCTGAAAATAATGAGGTAGTTTTATGCTGATTGACAAATCAGACATTGCTAATTTTAGGTAACTTTGCAAATGTAACATTAGCTGTCTCTTTTCATATGAATATTGCATAATGTCTCATTGATTAAATGTGTGTCTGTTTAAATCAGCAGTTCTCTTGTCATGGTTGTAGATTTGAACTGCATACTGCGTTGTAGACTTTTATAGATGGCCGCAAGGTGGCACCTGCAGTATGGGATGATGTGAATTTCATCTTTCTGACATTTCACTTGGAATAAAGAGTTTACTTGTAGACAGTCATTCTCCAAGAACACGTAATCATGGAATGTGTTGGTGTGTGTGGGAATGGAATGTATTAATCAATATATTATTTGCGTAAATGAGTGCTCTACAATATGTTGGTGTTTCTGTGTGTTGGTCTGTAGGGCTATGTGTTCTGCATGGGTAAGAGATGTAGAGTGAGGGAAGCAGTGGTATGCCCCAGTATATAACCTGAGTCATCTGTGTACCACACTGAGCCCCAGTATATAACCTGAATCATCTGTGTACCTCACTGAGCCCCAGTACATAACCTGAGTCATCTGTGTACCTCACTAAGTATCAGGTGGTGGTATGCTCCAGTATATAACCTGAGTCATCTGTGTACCTCACTGAGCCCCAGTATATAATCTGAGTCATCTGTGTACCTCACTGAGCCCCAGTATATAATCTGAGTCATCTGTGTACCACACTGAGCCCCAGTATATAATCTGAGTCATCTGTGTACTTCACTGAGCCCCAGTATATAACCTGAGTCATCACTGAGCATCTACACTGTCTGAGTGGATACTCCTGCATGTCTGAGAGGGTTTCCTTTCAATCTCTCCCCTCCTTAATCTCTCTCAGTCACTCTCTCCTCTTTCTCTTTTATCCCTTTGCTGGATAAATGTCAGCCTCACTCAGCTCAGTGCAAACCAACAATTCTCCCATGGTCCCCCCGGAGTACTGAGAGGGACACAGAGCGACTGTAAAAGGGAGTTGTGTGTGTGTGTGTGTGTGTGTGTGTGTGTGTGTGTGTGTGTGTGTGTGTGTGTGTGTGTGTGTGTGTGTGTGTGTGTGTGTGTGTGTGTGTGTGTGTGTGTGTGTGTGTGTGTGTGTGTGTGTGTGTGTGTGTGTGTGTGTGTGTGTGTGTGTGTGTGTGTGTAAAGTGCTGTTTAGGACCGTTCCATTATTGAATGAGGAATGGAGGAGAGGAGAGAGGGGGAATATTGGGCCTCTCTTTCTCCATCCTCTGAACAAGGTTTCTGCTACTTCTAGAGCCATACTACAACCAGCGAAAACTTAAGATTCCAGTATGGCAAGCAGAGACAGTGACAGTATACAGAGACAGTGACAGTATACAGAGACAGAGACAGTATACAGAGACAGAGACAGTATACAGAGACAGTGACAGTATACAGAGACAGAGACAGTATACAGAGACAGAGACAGTATACAGAGACAGAGACAGTATACAGAGACAGTGACAGTATACAGAGACAGAGACAGTATACAGAGACAGAGACAGTATACAGAGACAGAGACAGTATACAGAGACAGAGACAGTATACAGAGACAGAGACAGTATACAGAGACAGAGACAGTATACAGAGACAGTGACAGTATACAGAGACAGAGACAGTATACAGAGACAGTATACAGAGACAGAGACAGTATACAGAGACAGAGACAGTATACAGAGACAGAGACAGTATACAGAGACAGTGACAGTATACAGAGACAGAGACAGTATACAGAGACAGAGACAGTATACAGAGACAGAGACAGTATACAGAGACAGAGACAGTATACAGAGACAGAGACAGTATACAGAGACAGAGACAGTATACAGAGACAGTATACAGAGACAGAGACAGTATACAGAGACAGAGACAGTATGGGCTCAATAACTAGGTTATTATAGGAAGGCTACAATCATGACACAGTAACAACTGATGAATTACTGAATGCTAGAAACATTCGGAATGCACTGCACTTTATCTTGCATTAGATTGTACTGTTAGACAAATAAGATTAGCAAGCAGAGACAGTGAGAAGGTCAATTCGATAGGTGAATGTCATTATAGCGCCAAAACCCGCTCAGAGCATTGTGTCTGTAGGTCCTATCGCATCCCCTGTCTCTTTAAAAACGATGCGGTCCACGCCTCGAAAAGCGGCTTGTTCCGGCTTTTGCCCCTTTACGTCTTTATCCTTGCCCATAATATGAAAATAGTACCACATACGCACAACCATAATAAACAAGGTTTCGAGGTAAATGTTCAATATATATTATTTTGTTCCGCTCGTTTTAACACGAAACACTCTCCTGCTGATCAAGACGCGCCTGCTACCGGCACGCAGTTCAAAATCGGGAAGCGGAGTGATACAATACACACGATCGTTGTCCCTAGTTGTCAAACCAAGGGAGGGTAGGCTACCTGAGCGAGCAAGTCGCGTAGGTTGGGAATGAATATAGAAATTGGAGCAGATAACTGTCATTTGATGGGCTGAAATGATAGTTTTCAATGCGGGATCTATATCATTCAGTTGATTACAGCTGTTCCATTGCAACAGCTGCTGATGTTTTTTTCCCGTTTGTTCTCTTGGACGATAAAAAGATGATCATTGTAGTACTCCGTTACAGTGCCTAAGGTAAGTGACAGAAAGAGGCGCGACTTTTAGCTGGTTGTCCATTTACGATTTGTTTGTGTTACATGCTACTAAAACGCTAGGCGAATGGCTGTACAATTTGGATGTGGAATCATGTAGTAAATGCTATTTATTTTGGAAATATTGGTGACTTAGCATTTTCTTCAGAGGAATTCATATTTATGCATCAAAAGTGCAGCCCAGTGTTATCATCATGAAGTCAAAATCCACAACCGATAACTGGCATGAGAAAAAGACCATATAAACAATTGCATCTTCATCTATTGGAAATAGAGCTATTATTCAATCAGGCTATTTGCACAGAGGCATCAACAGATTAATGTTAGACAATGTTACACAAACTGGCTGTCCACCGAAGTTCCCTAACAAAATGCAGGCTCCAATAATGACTGTTGCACCTACTTCCGTGTACAGTCAGATCTCTCACGGGTGATGTGCCGGTGTCACCCAACCACCGCCAAGGTACTGATGTCAGGCTGAATACACTCTGAAAAGGCCTTCATAAATCAAAATGAATACAGTCTGATATACAGCATATAATGTGCCCCAGGCCTAATATCACAAGGCCTACAAATGTAAAGTTGCACTTATAGTTGTGTTTATAGAGGACTGCAGTTATTCTGTTCCCAAATGAGAATAACAAATGGTTAAATTAATATTCTAATATTAACCGTGACATATGGATTATGTTTGAAAGTCACTCTACTAATTACATTGTAAAATGTTGACCTCAGAATAGAAATCCAAACTGATAAACAAAAACAGGAAATAAACACTTTTGTTATTTTTGAAACCAGGAAGAGGAAACAAGCTTGTTTTGTTGTTTTTCCTACAAACAGTTTGTTTTGAAAGGACCTCATGTAACGGCTTTCTTCTGTGGACGAAGGAGAGGACCAAAGCGCAGCGTGGTTAGTGTTCATCATGTTTAATAACGACGATAAACGTGAACACTACAAAATACAAACAGGGGATGCGATAGGACCTACAGACACAATGCTCTGAGCGGGTTTTGGCGCTATAATGACATTCACCTATCGAATTGACCTTCTCACTGTCTCTGCTTGCTAATCTTATTTGTCTAACAGTACAATCTAATGCAAGATAAAGTGCAGTGCATTCCGAATGTTTCTAGCATTCAGTAATTCATCAGTTGTTACTGTGTCATGATTGTAGCCTTCCTATAATAACCTAGTTATTGAGCCCATACTGTCTCTGTATACTGTCTCTGTCTCTGTATACTGTCTCTGTCTCTGTATACTGTCTCTGTCTCTGTATACTGTCACTGTCTCTGTATACTGTCACTGTCTCTGTATACTGTCACTGTCTCTGTATACTGTCTGTCTCTGTATACTGTCTCTGTCTCTGTATACTGTCTCTGTCTCTGTATACTGTGTCTGTCTCTGTATACTGTGTCTGTCTCTGTATACTGTCTCTGTATACTGTCTCTGTCTCTGTATACTGTCTCTGTCTCTGTATACTGTCTCTGTCTCTGTATACTGTCTGTCTCTGTATACTGTCTCTGTCTCTGTATACTGTCTCTGTCTCTGTATACTGTCTCTGTATACTGTCTGTCTCTGTATACTGTCTCTGTCTCTGTATACTGTCTCTGTCTCTGTCTCTGTCTCTGTATACTGTCTCTGTCTCTGTATACTGTCTGTCTCTGTATACTGTCACTGTCTCTGTATACTGTCACTGTCTCTGTATACTGTCACTGTCTCTGTATACTGTCTGTCTCTGTATACTGTCTCTGTCTCTGTATACTGTCTCTGTCTCTGTATACTGTCTCTGTCTCTGTATACTGTCTGTCTCTGTATACTGTCTCTGTCTCTGTATACTGTCTCTGTCTCTGTATACTGTCTGTCTCTGTATACTGTCTCTGTCTCTGTATACTGTCTGTCTCTGTATACTGTCTCTGTCTCTGTATACTGTCTCTGTCTCTGTATACTGTCTGTCTCTGTATACTGTCTCTGTCTCTGTATACTGTCACTGTCTCTGTATACTGTCACTGTCTCTGTATACTGTCTGTCTCTGTATACTGTCTCTGTCTCTGTATACTGTCTCTGTCTCTGTATACTGTCTCTGTCTCTGTATACTGTCTGTCTCTGTATACTGTCTCTGTCTCTGTATACTGTCTCTGTCTCTGTATACTGTCTGTCTCTGTATACTGTCTCTGTCTCTGTATACTGTCTCTGTCTCTGTATACTGTCTGTCTCTGTATACTGTCTCTGTCTCTGTATACTGTCTCTGTCTCTGTATACTGTCTGTCTCTGTATACTGTCTCTGTCTCTGTATACTGTCTCTGTCTCTGTATACTGTCTCTGTCTCTGTATACTGTCTCTGTCTCTGTATACTGTCACTGTCTCTGCTTGCCATACTGGAATCTTAAGTTTTCGCTGGTTGTAGTATGGCTCTAGAAGTAGCAGAAACCTTGTTCAGAGGATGGAGAAAGAGAGGCCCAATATTCCCCCTCTCTCCTCTCCTCCATTCCTCATTCAATAATGGAACGGTCCTAAACAGCACTTTACACACACACACACACACACACACACACACACACACACACACACACACACACACACACACACACACACACACACACACACACACACACACACACACACACACACACACACACACACACACACACACACACACACACACACACACACACACACACACACACACACACACACACACACACACACACTTATAAAACAGCCCTACTACTGGAGCTAACCTCCTCACATTACATGGATTCAGGTTCTACCCCTGCCCAAAGGGGGAGGAGGACCGACTAACATGAGGGCCTGTCCATCAGCAGACTCACTGATGATCCATTTAGAATGCCAGGCAGTCCTTTAGGTTCTAGAACACCTGCTGTTCTGTTGAGGCACATAGGGAACTATGAGCCAACAGGGAACTCTATGGGGCCATGTGAGGACTGACTGGGGCATACAGTATGTTTGAGGACAGCCAAATGTGTAGAGCCAAACGGGTATAGCCACATGTTAAATGTAAATTATCTGCTGGTGGAAGACTGTGTGTGTGTGTGTGTGTGTGTGTGTGTGTGTGAGGACAAATATCCCCTTTTCTCACCCACAGTAGTCACAAGATGATGAGCATGCCATTTCCTCTTGTTTATATATAGTTTATCACATCGGTTACTGTATAAGATTCTATATCACGAGGAGATCAGGGCCGATCTTTGCCTATCTGCCACTTTAGGCGAGACTGACGAACACTGCCTCCCGCAAAACTAGAATAAGTAAGCAAAATGACGTTGAAAAGACGTCTAAAAGACATCTAAAATACGTATTTTCCAGAAGTTGAAGTTAGGTTCCATTTAGGTTGTGAATGAAAGGTGAAAAGGCTCATTTTCTGGACGTTTAAAAATATGTATTTTCTGGATGTTAAAAATATATATTTTTCCTGTGTTGAAATCAAGCCCATTTTTGGTTCTGAATTAAAGTTGAAAATAAGTAATTTATAAATGTCTATGTTTTGGCCAAATCAAGGCTGGTCAAGACCGGACAAAATCGGAACCAAACATAGACTGTGGATGTGGAAATCAAGGCAAGTCTGGAACTGCACCAAAAAGAGAGGCCCAAAAGGCATCGGCCTGTGCTTACTGGGGTGTAGCTTACCATGTTGTCTGAAATTGAATTTTATGATGCCCATCAATGTGGTAAGTAAAACACCAAAAAACGTTGTCAGTACAGGATTTAAAAAAATACATCCAAAAGAGGTCGGCTCATGCTTACTGGGGTGTAGCCTACCATGTCGGCCATCCATGTGGTAGGCCCATTTTTTGTAAAACAGGCCATTGCATTGACTTTATAAGTCATGTTTGCTGTGACTAATCAATTTGACTATTTTAAACTCTGAATATCAGCTACCCAACTCTATCAGGAGTTATCGCGAGCCTATTTGCAATGTGTTTACACAGCGGGAAATAGAGAAGTATTTTATTTTTCGCTACGATCAGCTATATCAATAAAATGTACTCTATGTCATAAATGAACTATTCAAACTTGAAGCCACTGATCATAATAATGGGATGAAACTCCTGGACAATAGTTGTGATTGTCCATTCCATATTGCCCATGTTACTTTGACTTGTACCGTTTTTAGGATATGTTGTTTATAACATGACAGCACGTTTTTTACTTGTTTGAGCACTATTTAGGTTCGTCCATTTGATCGGAGAAACCTGCTACAGAAAATGCCACATACTATTTCTACCATATCGTATATCTACTACGTGATTTATGTTAGATTTTTTGAAGGAACGATGGTGGATCGCTGCAGAGATGCGTCTCTCCAACAGCACCATGGAGAGGCGCGCTGGGATTGGACAAGCAAACTGTTTTGCGCCCCTGCCTTTGACAAAGTATTTGCTTATCAACGGGCGCTCACATAAAAAGCCCACACGCCACTGGTTGAGAGAAATTGTCATAGTTTTTAGGCAGAATTATGTGAGGTTTTATGTGTTGTTGTTCGAGGTGCGTCTTGGTCAATTTATCTCAGAAAATGCCTCGTCAATCTGCCACCCTAGGCAGCCGCCTAATCCTTCCTGGGGAGATGTTTTCCATGATCTGGGGCGCCCCGACCAACAGGATATGTCGCTGTATCTTACAGTCAGGAACATGTGGTTTCAACGAGACACTGAATCACTCACTGTGGTTCAAATTGTATTTACCATTTCCCCGCCCAGAGGCTTCGGCGCGTCATCAAATCTAACTTCAGCTCTCCAAAACGTCCCCCCGATAGCCTTTACATGCGTTTTCACTTTAGTCCGCGAGCCAGTGACTGAGCACTCGCGGAAACATGACGCGCAAGATCAGCATGGAGTTGTTCACGCGGGAGAGGCAATGTGGACACCGCGCGCCCTGGGCCACTTGGATGGTGCGTAATTTAGTTGGAAAAAAGCTTGACCTGCTTGATATTTTAGTAGATAGAATTGTAGGCATGCATATACTTTATGCAATATTTCATTATCTAGTTGGGTGAGATTCGTGAGTTGAGTTAATTGTTGTTATTACTACATAATGGCATTTTCTAGTTAATGATGGACACAGCCAGTCAAGAATGTTCGCACACACACACACACACACACACACACACACACACACACACACACACACACACACACACACACACACACACACACACACACACACACACACACACACACACACACACACACACACACACACACACACACACACACACACACACACACACACACACACACACACACACACACACACACACACACTTACCTGTCCTTGGGTTCACGGTGGATGGTGTCTCCCTCTCTCTGCACAATGATTGATTGTGAACAGTAGTGTGTTCCTTTGTTGCATAACTGAACTCCGCATTACAGTAAGATAGTACAGGTCTAGCCTGGTAGAGCCGTCTCTGGGCCTGCCTGAGGCAACTTCCTCATGCCATGCATTGGGTGAGGGGTGATGATGGAGCAGTTGGTTCCACCCAGCAGTTGCCGGTCTGTCGGTGCAGCCGTGGCTCCCGGGTGCTTTTCCTGCATCGTACAGAACCCCATGGTCTAAATTAAAGCCTTGCACAGACTGGCTTATTGGCCAGATCGTCTGCAGCAATTATCCTTATCCATTTGGCTACAACTGGCTGTATGAGCATATTCTCTCTATCTCTGTCTGAACCAGAATCTAGCTTTACGGGAGACGTTGATATGGCAAATCTCCTTTAAGCCCATGAAGCAGCCATTCAACTTGCCATTCACTGCTTTTCAAGGTGAACAATTATTTACTGACGTCACGGCCGGTATGTACTTCCATAAAAGGTCGAAAATAAAAAGGTCTATTCGGCACCTTCAATCGTTCACGTCCCAAGGATCCCGAACAGCACTAACCTTAGTGCCTACAAATCTACAATACAAAGGATGTTGCCGTAGAGGCATTTTTTCGGTTGCATGTACATTTTTATTTAGACCTTGCATACCGGCTGTGACAGCAGTAATTGACTATAGCTGATAATCGAAACTCCATATTTGGTGAGTAACTTACGTATTTAGACATTATTAAGCTTGAAACGCTGCTTAATGGCAAGTTAAACGGCTGCTTCCTGGACTTAAAGGAGTTTGCCATATAAAGACAGATTCTGGTTAAATCCCTGTCTCCTTCTGTGTGCCCATACTGATCCTGTTGCTGTCTTGGGTTTAACTCAGAGGATTTATAATCCTGTGCCCTGTAGCTGAGTTTATAGAGAGAGACAGAGAGAGAAAAAGAGAGCGAGAGAGACAGAGAGAGAGAGAGAGAGAGAGAGAGAGAGACAGAGAGAGAAAGAGAGAGACAGAGAGACAAAGAGACAGAGACAGAGAGAGAGAGAGACAGAGAGAGACAGGGAGCGAGTCAGATAGAGAGAGAGGGGTGTAAATCTGGCCTGGTACTCAGTCAGTGTGTAAATCAGACTGATAGGATCATGCCATGGTAGAGCACCTCCATGGTCTTTAGCCAGCCAAGGGAGGCCTCTCCACCTGCTTGCCCAGGAGGAGGCATGATGTAAGGGCAGGGAAGGCATCAGAGAGAGGGTGGATATGCAGCAGAATGGGTGGGGTTGTGGGTGTGTGATCAACTGAGGTTCTAATTTCGTGGCGCAGGTGTTCTCTTTAGCTGAGCTAAAGCCTATGCATTAGATCAGGCAGTTAACACAAGTCTTCAGGTCTCAAGACGAGGTTACTCATCATGAGAGTGTGGTTCAGCAAACCACCTGTGTTACAGAGGATTGTGGGCACTGGATGAGAGAGGTGTAGAAGAGAGTGAGATTGAGGGAAAGAAAGAAAGCGTTGAGAGATTGCCGCTCACCGCTCTACATTATTTTCCAAGATTGTGATTGTGAAACAGCTACAACGTCTATAGCCACTAGGCGACAGATTTATGGAGCATTGCACCTGGGCAGTTGGCACCTTTTTGTATTTTCAAGGCAACGAAATACAAAAAACGACACTGAAACTCAACAGGCCAGTTTCCCAGACACATTAAAAGCCCAGCCCAAGACTAAAAAGCTTGCTCAATGGAGGAGCAATTGAGTGCAGGATCTCTCTGGCGATGACCAGTCTGGACGCTGACCTGCACTCTAACCCACTTTCTTTCTTCTTCTATACCAGTTGTCAGTGAGCAGTCGGGGCGTGGCGGCATGTGATCCCCCTGAGCAAGACAGCGCCCTCCAGAGGTGACAGCAGGGAGGACAGGCAGCAGGATGCCAGTGCAGGCGGCCCAGTGGACAGAGTTCCTCTCCTGCCCCATCTGCTACAACGAGTTCGACAGCAGCGGCCACAAGCCCATCAGTCTGGGCTGCTCGCACACTGTGTGTAAGACCTGTCTCCACAAGCTGCACCGCAAGGCCTGTCCGTTCGACCAGACAGCCATCAACACTGACATCGACCTCCTGCCAGTCAACAGTGCCCTGCTACAGCTGGTGGGAGCTCAGGTGGGCACAGCATGTCTTGTTGTTGTGGTTCTTCTGATGATGATAGTTATGCTAATGCTGATAATGATTGTGATGGTAATGATAATGATTGTGATGGTAATGATGATGATTGTGAAAATTATGATGATACTGATGATGATGATACTGAATATTGTGATGATGATGATTGTGATGATAATTATAATGATTGTGATGATACTGATGATGATTGTGAAGATAATGATGATGATTGTGAAGATAATAATGATACTGATGATGATATTGATGATACTGATGATAATGATGATATTGATGATGATGATGATACTGATGACTGTGATGACAATGATGGCGATAATGATGATGATTGTGAAGATGATGATACTGATGATGGTGATAATGATTATAGTGATGATACCGATGATGATTATGAGAGTGATGATAATGATGATGACTGTGAAGCTGATGATACTGATGATGATTATACTGATGATGGTGATAATGATTATAATGATGATACCAATGATGAGAGTGATTATTGTGATGATAATACTGATTATGATGATGAGTGTCATGATAATGATGTTGTGTGTTCCCAGGCTGTGGAGTCCCAGGCTGTGACTCTGAGCAGTGCTGTGGAGGTAGGGCACTATGAGGTGTGCAGGGTGTGTGTGGAGGAGCTGGCTCTCTATCTCAAACCCATCAGTGGAGGAAAAGGTACCAGAACACAGAGATTTGGTGCTAAATGCATCTGTGTGTGTGTGTGTGTTTCCAGACAGAGAGGTGCTCTCTGCTGCTGACCCTGTGTTCAGCACAGTGTTTTTTTTCCTTCTGAGGGGACACTGAGGTCAGAGCAGTGTACATGTGTGTGAGTGTGTGTGTGTGTGTGTGTGTGTGTGTGTGTGTGTGTGTGTGTGTGTGTGTGTGTGTGTGTGTGTGTGTGTGTGTGTGTGTGTGTGTGTGTGTGTGTGTGTGTGTGTGTGTGCAGTTGAGGTTAGGTTAGGTTAGGTTAGGTTAGAGAAACACAGTATTTCCTGTTATTCTCAGGGTCTGAGCTTAATGTGGTGGGAACGTTTGCGTCAGAGCATGTAGAAGCAGCTAGAACCAGGAAGCCCATGCGCTCTGTAAGGCCATACGGAACTTGGGCCCCCCACACCAACACAAAGCCTGAAACCCCACATTACATCAATAGGAAATGTAATGAGCTGTGCCGAAAGTAGTTTGAGTTAAATTCGTTTAATTTAAAGGAGTCCTTCAATTAGATGACAAGACAAAAGTATATTTACGAAATGTGAAGAAGTTAAACGAACAACATGACTTTACCCTGCATGTCATTTCAAAGGGCACATTTCATTATACCTCATTCTCAGAATAACAGTATATTGCAGAGTAGATCATCTGTAGCGAATACTTTAGTTTATTTATTTTCTTAAAACTACACGGTTGGTTAAGGGCTTGTAAGTAAACATTTCACGTTAAGGTCTACACCTGTTGTATTCAGTGCATGTTACAAATCCAATTTGATTTGATAATTGCATGGTGGAGGATGAAAAATCCTTCTCCCAGGACCCATAAACCGCTGTGAGACGGGCAGTAAACCTTGAGTCCTGTTTTCCCATCAGTGCTTTTAAAAGCCCATATCTGAGGAGCAGTGCTCCGTTTATTGGGTTAATTCACCTGGAAAGCTGAGAATGCAGTTCAATCCCTCGGCAGCTTTGTCAACTGTTTTTGTGGTGATCACAGAATTGGAGAGGGGACAGTGGTCATCCATCCCTGGTCTTTAATAGACCCACTCTAATAAAGGGTTTTAAGACACTTTCGTCAGCACTTTGTCCTGCTATGGGACATTTATTAGAGGATGAGAGGGGTTTTCTACTGTGGGCAGCACTAGCAGACTACATAAATGCACTTTTGTTTTAGACCATGATTACATTTTAGTTCTGGTAAACAATACCAGAGTTTGGGAAATTGTCTCTGTATTAGTATATCAGTGTGTCTGTGTTTCTGTTACTGTGTCTGTGTTTCTGTTACTGTGTCTGTGTTTCTGTTACTGTGTCTGTGTTTCTGTTACTGTGTCTGTGTTTCTGTTACTGTGTCTGTGTTTCTGTTACTGTGTCTGTGTTTCTGTTACTGTGTCTATGTTTCTGTTACTGTGTCTGTGTTTCTGTTACTGTGTCTGTGTTTCTGTTACTGTGTCTGTGTTTCTGTTCCTGTGTCTGTGTTTCTGTTCCTGTGTCTGTGTTTCTGTTACTGTGTCTGTGTTTCTGTTCCTGTGTCTGTGTTTCTGTTCCTGTGTCTGTGTTTCTGTTACTGTGTCTGTGTTTCTGTTCCTGTGTCTGTGTTTCTGTTCCTGTGTCTGTGTTTCTGTTCCTGTGTCTGTGTTTCTGTTCCTGTGTCTGTGTTTCTGTTCCTGTGTCTGTGTTTCTGTTACTGTGTCTGTGTTTCTGTTCCTGTGTCTGTGTTTCTGTTCCTGTGTGTGTGTTTCTGTTACTGTGTCTGTGTTTCTGTTCCTGTGTCTGTGTTTCTGTTACTGTGTCTGTGTTTCTGTTCCTGTGTCTGTGTTTCTGTTACTGTGTCTGTGTTTCTGTTACTGTGTCTGTGTTTCTGTTCCTGTGTCTGTGTTTCTGTTCCTGTGTGTGTGTTTCTGTTACTGTGTCTGTGTTTCTGTTCCTGTGTGTGTGTTTCTGTTCCTGTGTGTGTGTTTCTGTTCCTGTGTGTGTGTTTCTGTTACTGTGTCTGTGTTTCTGTTACTGTGTTTCTGTTCGTGTGTCTGTGTTTCTGTTACTGTGTCTGTGTTTCTGTTCCTGTGTCTGTGTTTCTGTTACTGTGTCTGTGTTTCTGTTACTGTGTCTGTGTTTCTGTTCGTGTGTCTGTGTTTCTGTTACTGTGTCTGTGTTTCTGTTCCTGTGTTTCTGTTACTGTGTCTGTGTTTCTGTTACTGTGTCTGTGTTTCTGTTACTGTGTCTGTGTTTCTGTTCGTGTGTCTGTGTTTCTGTTACTGTGTCTGTGTTTCTGTTCCTGTGTCTGTGTTTCTGTTCCTGTGTCTGTGTTTCTGTTACTGTGTCTGTGTTTCTGTTACTGTGTCTGTGTTTCTGTTACTGTGTCTGTGTTTCTGTTACTGTGTTTCTGTTCGTGTGTCTGTGTTTCTGTTACTGTGTCTGTGTTTCTGTTCCTGTGTCTGTGTTTCTGTTACTGTGTCTGTGTTTCTGTTACTGTGTCTGTGTTTCTGTTACTGTGTCTGTGTTTCTGTTCCCGTGTCTGTGTTTCTGTTACTGTGTCTGTGTTTCTGTTACTGTGTCTGTGTTTCTGTTCCTGTGTCTGTGTTTCTGTTCCTGTGTCTGTGTTTCTGTTCATGTGTCTGTGTTTCTGTTACTGTGTCTGTGTTTCTGTTACTGTGTCTGTGTTTCTGTTACTGTGTTTCTGTTCGTGTGTCTGTGTTTCTGTTACTGTGTTTCTGTTCGTGTGTCTGTGTTTCTGTTACTGTGTCTGTGTTTCTGTTACTGTGTTTCTGTTCGTGTGTCTGTGTTTCTGTTTGTGTGTCTGTGTTTCTGTTCGTGTGTCTGTGTTTCTGTTACTGTGTCTGTGTTTCTGTTACTGTGTCTGTGTTTCTGTTACTGTGTCTGTGTTTCTGTTACTGTGTCTGTGTTTCTGTTACTGTGTCTGTGTTTCTGTTACTGTGTCTGTGTTTCTGTTCGTGTGTCTGTGTTTCTGTTCGTGTGTCTGTGTTTCTGTTACTGTGTCTGTGTTTCTGTTACTGTGTCTGTGTTTCTGTTCGTGTGTCTGTGTTTCTGTTACTGTGTCTGTGTTTCTGTTACTGTGTCTGTGTTTCTGTTACTGTGTCTGTGTTTCTGTTACTGTGTCTGTGTTTCTGTTCCTGTGTCTGTGTTTCTGTTACTGTGTCTGTGTTTCTGTTCCTGTGTCTGTGTTTCTGTTACTGTGTTTCTGTTCGTGTGTCTGTGTTTCTGTTACTGTGTCTGTGTTTCTGTTCGTGTGTCTGTGTCTGTGTTTCTGTTCGTGTGTCTGTGTTTCTGTTACTGTGTCTGTGTTTCTGTTACTGTGTTTCTGTTCGTGTGTCTGTGTTTCTGTTCGTGTGTCTGTGTTTCTGTTCGTGTGTCTGTGTTTCTGTTCGTGTGTCTGTGTTTCTGTTACTGTGTCTGTGTTTCTGTTACTGTGTCTGTGTTTCTGTTACTGTGTTTCTGTTACTGTGTTTCTGTTCGTGTGTCTGTGTTTCTGTTCGTGTGTCTGTGTTTCTGTTCGTGTGTCTGTGTTTCTGTTCGTGTGTCTGTGTTTCTGTTCGTGTGTCTGTGTTTCTGTTACTGTGTCTGTGTTTCTGTTACTGTGTCTGTGTTTCTGTTACTGTGTCTGTGTTTCTGTTACTGTGTCTGTGTTTCTGTTACTGTGTCTGTGTTTCTGTTCGTGTGTCTGTGTTTCTGTTCGTGTGTCTGTGTTTCTGTTACTGTGTCTGTGTTTCTGTTACTGTGTCTGTGTTTCTGTTACTGTGTCTGTGTTTCTGTTCGTGTGTCTGTGTCTGTGTTTCTGTTCGTGTGTCTGTGTTTCTGTTCGTGTGTCTGTGTTTCTGTTACTGTGTCTGTGTTTCTGTTCGTGTGTCTGTGTTTCTGTTACTGTGTCTGTGTTTCTGTTACTGTGTCTGTGTTTCTGTTACTGTGTCTGTGTTTCTGTTCGTGTGTCTGTGTTTCTGTTCGTGTGTCTGTGTTTCTGTTACTGTGTCTGTGTTTCTGTTCATGTGTCTGTGTTTCTGTATTTCAGTATTTATGTTTCTGATGCCGTCTTCCGACGTTTGACCCCTTCCTCTCCGCAATCCAGGTGTGGTGACCCTCAGTCCGAGCGTACTCAGTCGGCCCATGCAGAGGAAGCTGGTGACACTCGTCAACTGTCAGCTGGTGGAGGAGGAGGGGCGGTTGCGGGCGGTGCGGGCGGGCAGGTCGCTAGGGGAACGTACCGTCACAGAGCTCATCCTGCAGCACCAGAACCCACAGCAGCTCTCTGCTAACCTGTGGGCCGCCGTCAGAGCACGGGGATGCCAGTTCCTGGGGCCTGGTGAGTGGTGATTGGATGATACACCTGTCAGTCATATGATGTACTGGACCTAGTCAGTGGTGATAGGATAATACACCTGTCAATCACATCTTCAGCATGCTTTTCTCTCTGTGTCCTATCCTCCCTCTCTACTCTGTTATATGATGCTGCAGCACTATGGTGTCTTATAATGATTACTCATAGGGCAGATCCTGAGCGAGGGGGTTCCAGTCTGAGGACACCAGTACAACACTGTATCATGTCCTACAGTGTGATAGGATTCCCTCTTGCTGTAAAAAACAAAAATATATGATGAAATGCCAGATATGTACTAATACATATTATGTCATTTATTTATTTGATCAGGTTAGCCTCATTGAGATGAACAATCTCTTCTACAAGAGAGACCTGGCTAAAATAGCAGCACACAAAGTTTCAGACACATTTACAACATAAACCACAAAGCATAACCTCCCTAAATGACTACCACCCTGTAGCACTCACGTCTGTAGCCATGAAGTGCTTTGAATGGCTCACATCAACACAATCATCCCGGAAACCCTAAATCCACTCCTATTTGCATAAACACCTCCCTCTGCAACTGGATCCTGGACTTCCTGACCAGCCACCCGCAGGTGGTAAGGGTAGGCAACAACACATATACCACGCTGATTCTCAACAAGGGGGCCCCTCAGGTGTGCATGCTTGGTCCCCTATTGTACTCCCTGTTCATTCACGACTGCGTGGCTACGCACGACTCCAACACAATCATTAAGTTTGCTGACGACACAACGGTGGTAGGCCTGAACACTGACAATGACGAGACAGCCTATACGAAGGAGGTCAGAGACCTGGTAGTGTCTTATAACGTTAGCAAGAAAAAGGAGCTGACCGTGGATTACAGGAAAAGGATGGCCGAACACACCCCCATTCACATCAACGGGGCTGTAGTGGTGCGGGTCGAGGAAAAGGAGGGCCGAACACACCCCCATTCACATCGACGGGGCTGTAGTGGTGGGGGTCGAGGAAAAGGAGGGCCGAACACACCCCCATTCACATCGACGGGGCTGTAGTGGTGCGGGTCGAGGAAAAGGAGGGCCGAACACACCCCCATTCACATCGACGGGGCTGTAGTGGTGCGGGTCGAGGAAAAGGAGGGCCGAACACATCCCCATTCACATCGACGGGGCTGTAGTGGTGCGGGTCGAGGAAAAGGAGGGCCGGACACACCCCCATTCACATCTACGGGGCTGTAGTGGTGCGGGTCGAGGAAAAGGAGGGCCGGACACACCCCCATTCACATCAACGGGGCTGTAGTGGTGCGGGTCGTGGAAAAGGAGGGCCGAACACACCCCCATTCACATCGACGGGGCTGTAGTGGTGCGGGTCGAGGAAAAGGAGGGCCGAACACACCCCCATTCACATCGAAGGGGCTGTAGTGGTGCGGGTCGAGGAAAAGGAGGGCCGGACACACCCCCATTCACATCGACGGGGCTGTAGTGGTGCGGGTCGAGGAAAAGGAGGGCCGAACACACCCCCATTCACATCTACGGGGCTGTAGTGGTGGGGGTCGAGGAAAAGGAGGGTCGAACACACCCCCATTCACATCAACGGGGCTGTAGTGGTGCGGGTCGAGGAAAAGGAGGGCCGAACACACCCCCATTCACATCTACGGGGCTGTAGTGGTGCGGGTCGAGGAAAAGGAGGGCCGGACACACCCCCATTCACATCAACGAGGCTGGAGTGGTGCGGGTCGAGGAAAAGGAGGGCCGAACACACCCCCATTCACATCGACGGGGCTGTAGTGGTGCGGGTCGAGGAAAAGGAGGGCCGGACACACCCCCATTCACATCTACGGGGCTGTAGTGGTGCGGGTCGAGGAAAAGGAGGGCCGGACACACCCCCATTCACATCGACGGGGCTGTAGTGGTGCGGGTCGAGGAAAAGGAGGGCCGGACACACCCCCATTCACATCGACGGGGGCTGTAGTGGTGCGGGTCGAGGAAAAGGAGGGCCGGACACACCCCCATTCACATCAACGGGGCTGTAGTGGTGCGGGTTTAAATTTCCTTGATGTCCACATCACCAACAAACTATGATGGTGCAAACGCACCAAGACAGTTGTGAAGAGGGCACGACATCACCTTTTCCCCCTCAGGAGACTGAAAAGATTTGGCATAGGTCCTCAGATCCTCAAAATGTTCTACAGCTGCACCATCGAGAGCATCCTGACCCGTTACATCACCGCCTGGTATGGAAACTGCTAAACAAGGTGGTGTCAGAGAAAGGCCCAAAACATTGTCAGAGACTCCAGTCACACAAGTCAAAAAGACTGTTCTCTCTGCTATCGCACGGCAAGCTGTACCTGAGCGCCAAGTCTAGGTCCAAAAGGCTCCTTAACAGCTTCTACCCTCAAACCATAAGACCATAAACCATAAGAACACTTAATCAAATGGCCATCCGGTCAATTTGCATTGCCCCCTCCCCCCCTTTGTTTTTACACTGCTGCTACTCGCTGTTTATTATCTATGCATAGTCACTTTACCCCTACCTAAATGTACAAATTACCTCAACTAACCTATACCCAGCACATTGACTCGGTACCGGTATCCCCTCTAAACAGCCTTGTTATTGTTAATTTATTGTGTTACTTTTTAGTTAATTTTTTACTTTAGTTTACTTAGTAAATATTATCTTTACTCTAATTTCTTAGAACTGCACTGTTGGTTAAGGGCTTGTAAGTCAGCATTTCACAGTAAGGTCTACACCTGTTGGTTAAGGGCTTGTATTCAGCATTTCACAGTACGGTCTACACCTGTTGGTTAAGGGCTTGTATTCAGCATTTCACAGTAAGGTCTACACCTGTTGGTTAAGGGCTTGTATTCAGCATTTCACAGTACGGTCTACACCTGTTGGTTAAGGGCTTGTATTCAGCATTTCACAGTAAGGTCTACACCTGTTGATTAAGGGCTTGTATTCAGCATTTCACAGTAAGGTCTACACCTGTTGGTTAAGGGCTTGTATTCAGCATTTCACAGTACGGTCTACACCTGTTGGTTAAGGGCTTGTATTCAGCATTTCACAGTAAGGTCTACACCTGTTGATTAAGGGCTTGTATTCAGCATTTCACAGTAAGGTCTACACCTGTTGGTTAAGGGCTTGTAAGTCAGCATTTCACAGTAAGGTCTACACCTGTTGGTTAAGGGCTTGTATTCAGCATTTCACAGTAAGGTCTACACCTGTTGATTAAGGGCTTGTATTCAGCATTTCACAGTAAGGTCTACACCTGTTGGTTAAGGGCTTGTATTCAGCATTTCACAGTAAGGTCTACACCTGTTGATTAAGGGCTTGTATTCAGCATTTCACAGTAAGGTCTACACCTGTTGGTTAAGGGCTTGTATTCAGCATTTCACAGTAAGGTTGTATTAGGCGGATGCTTATTTGATTTGATAATAATACATAAATAAAGCATATCAATAATATCAATAATACAGCATATTAATATCAGATACTATGTACTATGTACTAGTACTTATGATTCAGATTCCAAGAACACAGGATGAGATGTTACTATCCTTTGTGCAAGCACTTCCAAGAGTTAATGAACAGTGAGCGTGGTGAAATTTGGGGAGCGCATCGTCAGTAGTGTACCTTTGGTTCCTAGGGTGTTTCGGCCTTTCACACTATACACCCTCCTCAAAGGCGGCCAGCGACAGGGTGATCAATCCTACGCTTGCGTCCCATTCCCAATTAGTCATAGGAGTTGCCTTGTTGTTGATAGCAAACATCCCATGGGACTATGCATGGCAGGGGCGTCCTCCTCCCTGAGTCAATCATTGTTGACCGCATACCTCCTGGCCCTCTCACTTCGGGGCCCAGCTGGGGTCTTTCCTCTTCATCCAGAGCCACTGACTGCTGCCTTCTGCCGCCTCTGATACAGCTTTGATTGCCGAACGCTGGCTCTGGCCCTTAATTCCCAGGTCTCTAAGCAGTCTGGTTGTAGATGTTGCCACAAAACCTCTGCAGCCCACCTCCACTGGTCGGACTTCTGTGTTCCAGCCATGATGCCGTGCTTCGGCAGCTAGATCAGCATAGCGCAGATGTTTTCGCTCATAAGCCTCATCTACTGAGTTTTCCCAGGGTACTGTGAGCTCAATGATGAAGACCTTATTGAGTGAACGGGACCAGAGCACCATGTCAGGTCTTAGGGTGGTGGTTGCGATCTCCGGAGGAAACACAAGTTGCCGGCCAATGTCAGCTAGCATTTTCCAGTCGCGGGCCAAGCACAGCTGGTCTCGCTCTAATGGTGTAGAGCCGCTCTTCGGTGGTTTAGCCCCTTCGCGGACAAAGTTTGTCCGTAAGGAGTGTGATGCTGCTGTGGGTGGTAGGGAGTTGGTGGCAGCTCGCTTGTCCTCCAGGGCGGACGCAAGGTTTTTAAGGACTTGGTTGTGACGCCAAGTGTAGCGTCCTTGGGCGAGGCTTGTTTTACAGCCTGTGAGAATGTGCCTGAGGTTGGCTGGCATGGAACAGAGGGCACAGTCCGGATCTTCACCATACCATTGGTGAAGATTAACTGGTGTTGGAAGGACGTCATATGTTGCTCTGATGGAAAAGCTCAAAACATTAGTTTCGGAACATAAGGCCACTGATATGTACTAGTAGTACTTCATAAGTACTATGCAGTATGTACTAGTACTTAAATAATTCCTTAATTAATCCTCTTCATCCCCTTTGGAACATAAGGCCACTGATATGTACTAGCAGAACTTCATATGTGCTATGCAGTATGTACTGTAGCTACATGATGACAGTTGTGTGTGTTGTCTGATACAGCCACGCAGGAGGATGCTCTGAAGCTGGTACTGTTGGCGCTAGAGGACGGCTCAGCTCTGTCCAGGAAAGTTCTTGTCCTTTTTGTGGTCCAGAAGCTGGAGGCTCGGTTCCCTCAGGCCTCCAAAACCTCCATAGGACATGTGGTTCAGCTACTCTACAGGGCCTCCTGCTTTAAGGTGAGACCTATTCTACTGTATTGGTATATTGTATTGTATATTGTACTGCATATTGTATTGGTATATTGTATTGTATATTGTACTGCATATTGTATTGTATGCTCCCAAATGCACTTATGATGCACGTAGGCATGCAAATACACATACATACGCACAAGTACACATGCACACGCACACACACACACACACCACAAACTCATACACATCACTGGTCTCCATAACCTTGTAGCCTTCAGGCTGTCGTGGTTTAATATAATGATGATAGAAAATATGGTTTTATCAAAGTGCTAAAAAAGCATTTAAAAAGTGCCAGAGACATAACTAGGCACCATACTGTACCATACCACCAGTCATGATTACTGATGCACTCTGAAGTGGTGCCACCTTCTGCCTCTGGCACTCATCATGCCCAGGAGTGGAGAACGCTTCCTCTTGTCACTTACCATGTGTTCCGGAATCTCTCTGGGAGATTTCAAATTCACATCTCTAGTTTAGATTTATATGGCCAATTATGACACATTACTGTAGCTGTCATTGGAAACATGTTCCACATGAAACGACTCAAAATGGTCCTCTTTCTGCTCACTCCTCTGAAAACTTCCAGTGATAGAAACGGTCTGCTAGTGGGGAAGTGTGTGTGTTTGTGTGTGTGCATAAGTTCGTGTGCATGTGTGTATGCGTGTGTGCACTCGTGTGTGCAAGTGAGAGATAGCCTTGTTGTTGAGTCCTCCAGCCTGTAAGCATGGTTGGCATGGTTGGCAGGACTGCAATGCCAACCATTTACCCAGGGTGAAACACTGTTCTATATTTTCCCCAGTTGCCCAGTCGGTCACAGAGTCACAGTCACAGAGTCACAGTCACAGAGTCACAGTCACAGAGTCACAGTCACAGAGGCACAGTTACAGAGGCACAGTTACAGAGGCACAGTTACAGAGGCACAGTCACAGAGGGACAGTCACAGAGGGACAGTCACAGAGGGACAGTCACAGAGGGACTGGCCTGGTGTATTATGATAATTACTCATAGGGCCGATTCTGAGTGGGGGAACTCTGTTTCTCACACCTGATCTGTAGATCACTGGGTTACTGTAGATCACTGGGTTACTGTAGGTCACTGGGTTACTATAGGTCATTGGGTTACTGTAGATCACTGGGTTACTGTAGATCACTGGGTTACTGTAGATCACTGGGTTACTGTAGATCACTGGGTTACTGCAGGTCACTGGGTTACTGTAGATCACTGGGTTACTGTAGATCACTGGGTTACTGTAGGTCACTGGGTTACTGCAGGTCACTGGGTTACTGTAGATCACTGGGTTACTGTAGATCACTGGGTTACTGTAGATCACTGGGTTACTGTAGATCACTGAGTTACTGTAGATCACTGGGTTACTGCAGGTCACTGGGTTACTGTAGATCACTGGGTTACTGTAGATCACTGGGTTACTGTAGATCACTGGGTTACTGTAGGTCACTGGGTTACTGTAGATCACTGGGTTACTGTAGATCACTGGGTTACTGCAGGTCACTGGGTTACTGCAGGTCACTGGGTTACTGCAGGTCACTGGGTTACTGTAGGTCACTGGGTTACTGCAGGTCACTGGGTTACTGCAGGTCACTGGGTTACTGTAGGTCACTGGGTTACTGCAGGTCACTGGGTTACTGCAGGTCACTGGGTTACTGTAGGTCACTGGGTTACTGTAGGTCACTGGGTTACTGCAGGTCACTGGGTTACTGCAGGTCACTGGGTTACTGTAGGTCACTGGGTTACTGCAGGTCACTGGGTTACTGTAGGTCACTGGGTTACTGCAGGTCACTGGGTTACTGCAGGTCACTGGGTTACTGTAGGTCACTGGGTTACTGTAGGTCACTGGGTTACTGTAGATCACTGGGTTACTGCAGGTCACTGGGTTACTGTAGGTCACTGGGTTACTGCAGGTCACTGGGTTACTGTAGATCACTGGGTTACTGCAGGTCACTGGGTTACTGTAGATCACTGGGTTACTGTAGATCACTGGGTTACTGTAGATCACTGGGTTACTGTAGATCACTGGGTTACTGTAGATCACTGGGTTACTGTAGGTCACTGGGTTACTGCAGGTCACTGGGTTACTGTAGATCACTGGGTTACTGTAGATCACTGGGTTACTGTAGATCACTGGGTTACTGTAGATCACTGGGTTACTGTAGATCACTGGGTTACTGCAGGTCACTGGGTTACTGTAGATCACTGGGTTACTGTAGATCACTGGGTTACTGTAGATCACTGGGTTACTGCAGGTCACTGGGTTACTGTAGATCACTGGGTTACTGTAGATCACTGGGTTACTGTAGATCACTGGGTTACTGCAGGTCACTGGGTTACTGTAGATCACTGGGTTACTGTAGATCACTGGGTTACTGTAGATCACTGGGTTACTGTAGATCACTGAGTTACTGTAGATCACTGGGTTACTGCAGGTCACTGGGTTACTGTAGATCACTGGGTTACTGTAGATCACTGGGTTACTGTAGGTCACTGGGTTACTGCAGGTCACTGGGTTACTGTAGGTCACTGGGTTACTGCAGGTCACTGGGTTACTGTAGATCACTGGGTTACTGCAGGTCACTGGGTTACTGTAGATCACTGGGTTACTGTAGATCACTGGGTTACTGTAGATCACTGGGTTACTGTAGATCACTGGGTTACTGTAGATCACTGGGTTACTGTAGATCATGTGAATTTGTTTGGTTTATTGGGTGTAGGTTTCTAACTGTACTGTATGTCCCAACCCTCCCCCCTACATCCTCTCCCTCCCTCGCCCCCCCTACCTCCCATCCTCCACTCCTCCTCTCGCACCCCCTCACCTCCTTTCCCTCCACCCTACCTCCTATCCTCCTCCCTCCCTCCCTCCCTCCCTCCCTCCCTCCCTCCCTCCCAGGTGACCAAGCGTGACGAGGACTCGTCGTTGATGCAGCTAAAGGAGGAGTTCCGTGCGTACGAGGCGCTGCGTCGCGAGCATGATGCCCAGATCGTACACATCGCCATGGAGGCGGGGCTCCGTATCTCCCCTGAACAGTGGTCCTCTCTGCTCTATGGAGACCTCATCCACAAGTCACACATGCAGTCTATCATCGACAAGGTTTGCTGTCAAATCAAATCAAATCAAATTTTATTTGTCACATACACATGGTTAGCAGATGTTAATGCGAGTGTAGCGAAATGCTTGTGCTTCTAGTTCTGACAATGCAGTAATAACC
>NW_025744857.1:0-5105 GCF_021184085.1 Oncorhynchus gorbuscha
AGGCTAATCCTATGGTAAACCGGCTCACCCCAACGTGAGCACATCAAAAGATTGTTTATGTTAAACGAGCTCCTTGGGCTGAATTAACTGCGTGCTCTCATCCCATTTGCACGGAAAACCCCAGTTGCACATTGTAAATAAACAGCATGAAGTTATTGTGAGGAGTTGCAGCGGAACAATGTAATCCAGTGTAAAACAGATCAATTTAAACAGCTACATAGAGCCATGGAGGCTATATGGAGGCTACATAGAACTACATAGAGGCTACATAGAGGCTACATAGAGCATGGAGGCTAAATAGAGGCTACATAGAACTACATAGAGGCTACATAGAGGCTACATTGAACTACATAGAGGCTACATAGAGGCTACATAGAACTACATATAGGCTACATAGAGACTACATAGAACTACATAGAGGCTACATAGAGGCTACATAGAGCATGGAGGCTACATAGAGGCTACATAGAACTGCATAGAGGCTACATAGAGGCTACATAGAACTACATAGAGGCTACATAGAGGCTACATAGAGGCTACATAGAACTACATAGAGGCTACATAGAAGCTACATAGAGCATGGAGGCTACTTAGAGGCTACATAGAACTACATAGAGGCTACATAGAGGCTACATAGAGGCTACATAGAGGCTACATAGAGGCTACATAGAGCATGGAGGCTACTTAGAGGCTACATAGAACTACATAGAGGCTACATAGAGGCTACATAGAACTACATAGAGGCTACATAGAGGCTACATAGAGCATGGAGGCTACATAGAGGCTACATAGAACTACATAGATGCTACATATATATGTATATATATATGGCATATGGCATATATATATATATATATATGCCATGGAATGTTTGAGTTTGGTGTCTCCAACAGCAAAATAACTTAGATATAACTTCTGATTTTATTTTTTACAAAAGACAGAAATAGTAATTATTAACAGTTTTTTTTGCCATCTTTTACATTTGAACTAAAGTGCCGTTTCTTGAATTTCCAAAAGAGAAAAAAAGTGTATTCGTAACATTAGTGGAACATTCATCAAATCAAATGGTGACCTCTGCATTTGGTTTGTTTCTGTTCCATGTTGTTGTAAATGACAGGGGAACTAAACGGACTAGTTGTGTTACGTCTGTTTCTAGGATGGTGTTTGACATCATAATCACAGTCTGGTCACCAAACCAGAATCTCTTTACAGAGAGCAGCTCTTCAAGTCTGGACAACCCATCAAAGACTACGTCAATGCTGTTTACAATCACAAATTAAAACCTTAAAAAAAGACATAAATATAGGGATGGAATGGAATGACATCCTGAAGGAAGATGACTGAACGATAAGCAGAACAAAATGTTGTCTTAGCCAAAAACATATCAAACCCGTCCAATTATAAGTTGAGACAAAGCAAACATGTTTTAGTCTTTAAAGACTAGTCAACAGGACATTATGCAATTGAGTAGGATGGTGGAGAAAATATTCAACAACAACATTGAAGTTAACAAGCTTACTATATGACCTCTGTATAATTGTGCCCATTTCAAATTGTAGTAGTGTAGTAATAATGTGTTTTCTCTATTTTATTTTGTTCCACGTTTAGCTCAGCTGTAAACTTGCTTCTTGCTGGACAAGAGATGTCTAGAAAAGACAGATTGTAGCTAGCTACATAGCCGTCTTTGTATCAAAGATAATTGTGTAGTCTAGAGCGATTTTCTAGGTTCGCTAGCCAGCTATTGTCGTTCTTTTAACGCAACGTAACGTAAACAACACTGCTAGCTAGCCAGCTAGCCCCCGAATAGCAACACTGCAGAAACTATTACACTCAACGGAACGACTTGATTAGTGTAGTGTCAACAACGCACCCACTGCCAGCTGGCCTACTTCAGCAGTACTGTATCATTTTAATCATTTTAGTCAATAAGATTCTTGCTACGTAGCTTAACTTTCTGAACATTCGAGACGTGTAGTCCACTTGTCATTCCAATCTCCTTTGCATTAGCGTAGCCTCTTCTGTAGCCTGTCAACTATGTGTCTGTTTATCCCTGTTCTCTCCTCTCTGCACAGACCATACAAACGCTCCTCACCGCGTGGCCGCGGCCACCCTACTCTGGTGGTCCCAGCGCGCCGACCACGTGGAGTTCCAGGTCTCCGGTAGCCTCTGGAACTGCCAATCTGCGGTCAACAAGGCAGAGTTCATCTCAGCCTATGCCTCCCTCCAGTCCCTCGACTTCTTGGCACTGACGGAAACATGGATCACCACAGACAACACTGCTACTCCTACTGCTCTCTCTTCGTCCGCCCACGTGTTCTCGCACACCCCGGGAGCGTCTGGTCAGCGGGGTGGTGGCACCGGGATCCTCATCTCTCCCAAGTGGTCATTCTCTCTTTCTCCCTTACCCATCTGTCTATCGCCTCCTTTGAATTCCATGCTGTCACAGTTACTAGCCCTTTCAAGCTTAACATCCTTATCATTTATCGCCCTCCAGGTTCCCTCGGAGAGTTCATCAATGAGCTTGATGCCTTGATAAGCTCCTTTCCTGAGGACGGCTCACCTCTCACAGTTCTGGGCGACTTTAACCTCCCCACGTCTACCTTTGACTCTTTCCTCTCTGCCTCCTTCTTTCCACTCCTCTCCTCTTTTGACCTCACCCTCTCACCTTCCCCCCCTACTCACAAGGCAGGCAATACGCTCGACCTCATCTTTACTAGATGCTGTTCCTCCACTAACCTCATTGCAACTCCCCTCCAAGTCTCCGACCACTGTCTTGTATCCTTTTCCCTCTCGCTCTCATCCAACACCTCCCACACTGCCCCTACTCGGATGGTATCGCGCCGTCCCAACCTTCGCTCTCTCTCCCCCGCTACTCTCTCCTCTTCCATCCTATCATCTCTTCCCTCCGCTCAAACCTTCTCCCACCTATCTCCTGATTCTGCCTCCTCAACCCTCCTCTCCTCCCTCTCTGCATCCCTTGACTCTCTATGTCCCCTATCCTCCAGGCCGGCTCGGTCCTCCCCTCCCGCTCCGTGGCTCGATGACTCATTGCGAGGTCACAGAACAGGGCTCCGGGCAGCCGAGCGGAAATGGAGGAAAACTCGCCTCCCGCGGACCTGGCATCCTTTCACTCCCTCCTCTCTACATTTTCCTCCTCTGTCTCTGCTGCTAAAGCCACTTTCTACCACGCTAAATTCCAAGCATCTGCCTCTAACCCTAGGAAGCTCTTTGCCACCTTCTCCTCCCTCCTGAATCCTCCGCCCCCTCCCCCTCCTCCCTCTCTGCAGATGACTTCGTCAACCATTTTGAAAAGAAGGTCGACAACATCCGATCCTCGTTTGCTAAGTCAAACGACACCGCTGGTTCTGCTCACACTGCCCTACCCTGTGCTCTGACCTCTTTCTCCCCTCTCTCTCCAGATGAAATCTCGCGTCTTGTGACGGCCGGCCGCCCAACAAGCTGCCCGCTTGACCCTATCCCCTCCTCTCTTCTCCAGACCATTTCCGGAGACCTTCTCCCTTACCTCACCTCGCTCATCAACTCATCCCTGACCGCTGGCTACGTCCCTTCCGTCTTCAAGAGAGCGAGAGTTGCACCCCTTCTGAAAAAACCTACACTCGATCCCTCCGATGTCAACAATTACAGACCAGTATCCCTTCTTTCTTTTCTCTCCAAAACTCTTGAACGTGCCGTCCTTGGCCAGCTCTCCCGCTATCTCTCTCTGAATGACCTTCTTGATCCAAATCAGTCAGGTTTCAAGACTAGTCATTCAACTGAGACTGCTCTCCTCTGTATCACGGAGGCGCTCCGCACTGCTAAAGCTAACTCTCTCTCCTCTGCTCTCATCCTTCTAGATCTGTCGGCTGCCTTCGATACTGTGAACCATCAGATCCTCCTCTCCACCCTCTCCGAGTTGGGCATCTCCGGCGCGGCCCACGCTTAGTTGCGTCCTACCTGACAGGTCGCTCCTACCAGGTGGCGTGGCGAGAATCTGTCTCCTCACCACGCGCTCTCACCACTGGTGTCCCCCAGGGCTCTGTTCTTGGCCCTCTCCTATTCTCGCTATACACCAAGTCACTTGGCTCTGTCATAACCTCACATGGTCTCTCTTATCATTGTTATGCAGACGACACACAATTAATCTTCTCCTTTCCCCCTTCTGATGACCAGGTGGCGAATCGCATCTCTGCATGTCTGCAGACATATCAGTGTGGATGACGGATCACCACCTCAAGCTGAACCTCGGCAAGACGGAGCTGCTCTTCCTCCCGGGAAGGACTGCCCGTTCCATGATCTCGCCATCACGGTTGACAACTCCATTGTGTCCTCCTCCCAGAGCGCCAAGAACCTTGGCGTGATCCTGGACAACACCCTGTCGTTCTCAACCAACATCAAGGCGGTGGCCCGTTCCTGTAGGTTCATGCTTTACAACATCCGCAGAGTACGACCCTGCCTCACACAGGAAGCGGCGCAGGTCCTAATCCAGGCACTTGTCATCTCCGTCTGGATTACTGCAACTCGCTGTTGGCTGGGCTCCCTGCCTGTGCCATTAAACCCCTTCAACTCATCCAGAACGCCGCAGCCCGTCTGGTGTTCAACCTTCCCAAGTTCTCTCCACGTCACCCCGCTCCTCCGTTATCTCCACTGGCTTCCAGTTGAAGCTCGCATCCGCTACAAGACCATGGTGCTTGCCTACGGAGCTGTGAGGGAGCGGCACCTCAGTGCCTCAGGCTCTGATCAGGCCCTACACCCAAACAAGGGCACTGCGTTCATCCACCTCTGGCCTGCTCGCCTCCCTACCACTGAGAAGTACAGCTCCCGCTCAGCCCAGTCAAAACTGTTCGCTGCCCTGGCCCCCCAATGGTGGAACAAACTCCCTCACACGCCAGGACAGCGGAGTCAATCACCACCTTCCGGAGACACCTGAAACCCCACCTCTTTAAGGAATACCTAGGATAGGATAAGTAATCCCTCTCACCCCCCTAAGTTTTAGATGCACTATTGTTAAGTGACTGTCCCACTGGATGTCATAAGGTGAATGCACCAATTTTGTAAGTCGCTCTGGATAGAGCGTCTGCTAAATACTTAAATGTAAATGTAAATGT
>NW_025744858.1:0-2500 GCF_021184085.1 Oncorhynchus gorbuscha
CTGATCCGTAGTCAGACACGTTATCCATTGCGCCACTGGCCCCACGTCTAAGCTGAAGTCAGGTCACAGCTAGAACAGTGTACACAGTCATGGCGTCTGTCAAAAACAAGGTTCCTTGGTTTTCTGTTTCAGATGCATATGTTAATTTGATCCTCCTGTTGTTGCATGAATTTTACTGCAGAGCAAGAAATGCAGCCATGAAGTGTATTCAACGTTTAAAAAAGCCTTGTATAATTTTAATCTACATAACAAGTCACATTTCCTGTTGCTGAGGAATATTGTTGTGTTGTGAGAAACTGCTGCATCTGTTGTTACACAAGTGGGTACCTAAAGAAAATATGTTCTTTCCCATACCGGGAGTTGAACACGGCCACCTGGGTGAAAACCAGGAATCCTAACCGCTAGACCATATGGGAAGACACATACTTAAAATACACATCACAGACAAATCTTTAAATGTTGACATCATGCCTGTTGGATTCAAAAACTACATCTTTTTTTTCTCAGAGATGTTGGGGAATGTCCAGATGAAATCTGTCTAAAATGTGTTTGAAGTGAGAACAGCCAGAAGCACTGAAAGGTATACAGTATCATTCCCAGCTTGATTTCAGTCAATTAAATAAAGTATTGAGCCAGCCAGGAGTCGAACCTAGAATCTTCTGATCCGTAGTCAGACACGTTATCCATTGCGCCACTGGCCCCACATCTAAGCTGAAGTCAGGTCACAGCTAGAACAGTGTACACAGTCATGGCGTCTGTCAACAACAAGGTTCCTTGGTTTTCTGTTTCAGATGCATATCTTAATTTGATCCTCCTGTTGTTGCATGAATTTTACTGCAGAGCAAGAAATGCAGCCATGAAGTGTATTCAACGTTTAAAAAACATTATATAATATGAATCTACATAACAAGTCACATTTCCTGTTGCTGAGGGAATATTGTTGTGTTGTGAGAAACTGCTGCATCTGTTGTTACACAAGTGGGTACCTAACGAAAATATATTCTTTCCCATACAGGGAGTTGAACCCGGGCCACCTGGGTGAAAACAGGAATCCTAACCACTAGACCATATGGGAAGACACATACTTAAAATACACATCACAGACAAATCTTTAAATGTTGACATTATGCCTGTTTGATTTAAAAGCTACATCTTTTTTAATACAGTATAATTCCCTGCTTGATTTCAGTCAATTAAACAAAGTATTGAGCCAGCCAGGAGTCGAACCTAGAATCTTTTGATCCGTAGTCAGACACGTTATCCATTCAAATCAAATCAAATCAAATGTTATTCGTCACATACACATGGTTAGCAGATGTTAATGAGAGTGTAGCGAAATGCTTGTGCTTCTAGTTCCGACAATGCAGTGATAACCAACAAGTAATCTAACTAACAATTCCAAAACTATGAAATCTGTCTAAAATGTGTTTGAAGTGAGAACAGCCAGAAGCACTGAAAGGTATACAGTATCATTCCCTGCTTGATTTCAGTCAATTAAACAAAGTATTGAACCAGCCAGGAGTCGAACCTAGAATCTTCTGATTCATAGTCAGACACGTTATCCAATGCTCCACTGGCCCCACGTCTAAGCTGAAGTCAGGTCAAAGCTAGACCAGTTTACACAGTCATGGCGTCTGTCAACAACAAGGTTCCTTGGTTTTCTGTTTCAGATGCATATCTTAATTTGATCCTCCTGGTGTTGCATGAATTTTACTGCAGAGAAATAAATGCAGCAATGAAGTGTATTCAACGTTTAAAAAGCTTTGTATAATTTGAATCTACATAACAAGTCACTTTTCCTGTTGGAATATTGTTGTGTTGTTAGAAAGTACTGTATCTGTTGTTACACAAGTGTGTACCTAATGACAAGTTATTCTTTCCCATACCGGGAGTTGAACACGGGCCACCTGGGTGAAAACCAGGGATCCTAACCGCTAGACCATATGGGAAGACAAAAACTTAAAATACACATCACAGACAAATCTTGAGGGCAGCTACCTCTCCACTACTGTTAAATGTTGACATTATGCCTGTTGGATTTAAAAGCTACATCTTTTTTTCTCAGAGATGTTGGGGAATGTCCAGATGAAATCTGTCTAAAGTGTGTTTGAAGTGAGAACAGCCAGAAGCACTGAAAGGTATACAGTATCATTCCCTGCTTGATTTCAGTCAATTAAACAAAGTATTGAACCAGCCAGGAGTCGAACCTAGAATCTTCTGATTCATAGTCAGACACGTTATCCAATGCTCCACTGGCCCCACGTCTAAGCTGAAGTCAGGTCAAAGCTAGACCAGTTTACACAGTCATGGCGTCTGTCAACAACAAGGTTCCTTGGTTTTCTGTTTCAGATGCATATCTTAATTTGATCCTCCTGTTGTTGCATGAATTTTACTGCAGAGCAAGAAATGCAGCCATGAAGTGTATTCAACGTTTAAAAAGCCATGTAGTATAATTTGAATCTACACGACATGTCACATTTCCTGTTGCTGAGGGAATATT
>NW_025744858.1:7500-20000 GCF_021184085.1 Oncorhynchus gorbuscha
CCTTGTATAATTTGAATCTACATGACATGTCACATTTCCTGTTGCTGAGGGAATATTGTTTTGTGAAACTGCTGCATCTGTTGTTACACAAGTGCGTACCTAACGACAAGTTATTCTTTCTTATACCGGGAGTTGAACCTACGCCACCTGGGTGAAAACCAGGAATCCTATTCAACGTTTAAAAACCCTTGTATAATTTGAATCTACATAAAATTTAACATTTCCTGTTGCTGAGGGAATACTGTTGTGTTATGTGAAACCACTGCAATTTGATCCTCCTGTTGTTGCATGAATTTTACTGCAGAGCAAGAAATGCAGCCATGAAGTGTATTCAAAGTTTAAAAAGCCTTGTATAATTTGAATCTACATGACTTTTCCTGTTTCTGAGAGAATATTGTTGTGTTGTGAGAAACTGCTGCATCTGTTGTTACACAAGTGGGTACCTAACGAAAATATATTCTTTCCCATACCGGGAGTTGAACCCGGGGCACCTGGGTGAAAACCAGGAATCCTATTCAACGTTTAAAAACCCTTGTATAATTTGAATCTACATAAAATTTAACATTTCCTGTTGCTGAGGGAATACTGTTGTGTTGTGAGAAACTGCTGCATCTGTTGTTACACAAGTGGGTACCTAACGATAAGATGATCTTTCCCATACCGGGAGTTGAACCCTGGCCACCTGGGTGAAAACCAGGAATCCTAACCGCTAGACCATAGGAGAAAACACATACTTACTCCTTGTTTTTCGGTTTCAGATGCATGTCTTAATTTGATCCTCCTGTTGTTGCATGAATTTTACTGCAGAGCAAGAAATGCAGCCATGAAGTTTATTCAACGTTTAAAAAGCTTTGTATAATTTGAATCTACATAACATGTACATTTCCTGTTGCTGAGGGAATATTGTTGTGTTGTGAGAAACTGCTGCATCTGTTGTTACACAAGTGCGTACCTAACGACAAGATATTCTTTCCCATCCCGGGAGTTGAACCCTGGCCACCTGGGTGAAAACCAGGAATCCTAAACGCTAGACCATATGGGAAAACACATAATTAAAATACACATCACAGACAAATCTTTAAATGTTGACATTATGCCTGTTGGATTCAAAAGCTACATTTTTTTTCTCAGAGGTGATGGGGAATGTCCAGATGAAATCCGTCTAAAATGAGTTTGAAGTGAGAACAGCCAGAAGCACTGAAAGCTAACAGTATCATTCCCAGCTTGATTTCAGTCAATTAAATAAACTATTGAGGCAGCCAGGAGTCAAACCTTGAATGTTCTGGTCTGTAATTAGACACATTATCCATTGCGCCACTGGCACCACGTCTAAGTTGAAGTCAGGTCACAGCTAGACCAGTTTACACAGTCATAGCGTCTGTCAAAAACAAGGTTCCTTGGTTTTCTGTTTCAGATGCATATCTTAATTTGATCCTCCTGTTGTTGCATGAATTTTACTGCAGAGCAAGAAATGCAGCCATGAAGTGTATTCAACGTTTAAAAATAATTGTATAATTCGAATCTACATGACATGTCACATTTCATGTTGCTGAGGGAATATTGTTGTGTTGTGTGAAAGTACTGCATCTGTTGTTACACAAGTGCGTACCTAATGACAAGTTATTCTTTCCCATACCGGGAGTTGAACCCGGGCCACCTGGGTGAAAACCAGGAATCCTAACCACTAGACCATATGGGAAGACACATAATTAAAATACACATCACAGACAAATCTTTAAATGTTGACATTATGCCTGTTGGATTCAAAAGCTACATTTTTTTTCTCAGAGGTGATGGGGAATGTCCAGATGAAATCCGTCTAAAATGTTTGAAGTGAGAACAGCCAGAAGCACTGAAAGGTATACAGTATCATTCCCAGCTTGATTTCAGTCAATTAAACAAAGTATTGAGCAGCCAGGAGTCGAACCTAGAATCTTCTGATCCGTAGTCAGACACGTTATCCATAGCACCACTGGCCCTACAGCTAAGCTTAAGTCAGGTCACAGCTAGACCAGTGTACACAGTCATAGTGTCTGTCAACAACAAGGTTCCTGGTTTTCTGTTTCAGATGCATATCTTAATTTGATCCTCCTGTTGTTGCATGAATTTTACTGCAGAGCAAGAAATCCAGCCATGAAGTTTATTCAACGTTTAAAAAGCTTTGTATATACATAACATGTCACATTTCCTGTTGCTGAGAGAATATTGTTTTGTTGTGTGAAACTGCTGCATCTGTTGTTACACAACTGGGTACCTAACGATAAGATGATCTTTCCCATACTGGGAGTTGAACCCTGGCCACCTGGGTGAAAACCAGGAATCCTAACCGCTAGACCATATGGGAAAACACATACTTACTCCTTGTTTTTCAGTTTCAGATGCATGTCTTAATTTGATCCTCCTGTTGTTGCATGAATTTTACTGCAGAGCAAGAAATGCAGCCATGAAGTTTATTCAACGTTTAAAAAGCTTTGTATAATTTGAATCTACATAAAATGTACATTTCCTGTTGCTGAGGGAATATTGTTGTGTTGTGAGAAACTGCTGCATCTGTTGTTACACAAGTGGATACCCTACGAAAATATATTCTTTCCCATAACGGGAGTTGAACCCGGGCGAAAACCAGGAATCCTAACCGCTAGACCATATGGGAAGATACATACTGAAAAATACACATCACAGACAAATCTTTAAATGTTGACATTATGACTGTTGGATTTAAAAGCGACATCTTTTTTTTCTCAGAGATGTTGGGGAATGTCCAGATGATTTCGGTCAATTCAATAAAATGATTTCAGTCAGTTAAATAAAGTATTGAGCCAGCCAGGAGTTGAAACTAGAATCTTCTGATCCGTAGTCAGACACTTTATCCATTGCGCCACTGGCCACACGCCTAAACTGAAGTCAGGTCACAGCTAGACCAGTGTACACAGTCATGGCGTCTGTCAACATCAAGGTTCCTTGGTTTTCTGTTTCAGATGCATATCTTAATTTGATCCTCCTGTTGTTGCATGAATTTTACTGCAGAGCAAGAAATGCAGCCATGAAGTGTATTCAACGTTTAAAAAACGTTATATAATATGAATCTACATAACATGTCACATTTCCTGTTGCTGAGTGAATATTGTTGTGTTGTGTGAAAGTACTGCATCTGTTGTTACACAAGTGCATACCTAACGACAAGTTATTCTTTCCCATACCGGGAGTTGAACACGGGCCACCTGGGTGAAAACCAGGAATCCTAACCACTAGACCATATGGGAAGACACATACTTATAATACACATCACAGACAAATCTTTAAATGTTGACATTATGCCTGTTTGATTTAAAAGCTACATCTAAAATGTTTTTTTTTAATACAGTATCATTCCCTGCTTGATTTCAGTCAATTAAACAAAGTATTGAGACAGCCAGGAGTCGAACCTAGAATCTTCTGATCCGTAGTCAGACACGTTATCCATTGCGCCAGTGGCCCCACGTCTAAGCTGAAGTCAGGTCACAGCTAGACCAGTACACAGTCATAGCGTTTCTCAACAACAAGGTTCCTTGGTTTTCTGTTTCAGATGCATATGTTAATTTGATCCTCCTGTTGTTGCATGAATTTTACTGCAGAGCAAGAAATGCAGCCATGAAGTGTATTCAACGTTTAAAAACGTTATATAATTTGAATCTACATAACATGTCACATTTCCTGTTGCTGAGTGAATATTGTTGTGTTGTGTGAAAGTACTGCATCTGTTGTTACACAAGTGCGTACCTAATGACAAGTTATTCTTTCCCATACCGGGAGTTGAACCGGGCCACCTGGGTGAAAACCAGGAATCCTAACCGCTAGACCATATGGGAAGACACATACTTAAAATACACATCACAGACAAATCTTTAAATGTTGACATCATGCCTGTTGGATTCAAAAACTACATCTTTTTTTTCTCAGAGATGTTGGGGAATGTCCAGATGAAATCCATCTAAAATGTGTTTAAAGTGAGAACAGCCAGAAGCACTGAAGGTATACAGTATCATTCCCAGCTTGATTTCAGTCAATTAAATAAAGTATTGAGCCAGCCAGGAGTCGAACCTAGAATCTTCTGATCCGTAGTCAGACACGTTATCCATTGCGCCACTGGCCCCACGTCTAAGCTGAAGTCAGGTCACAGCTAGACCAGTGTACACAGTCATAGCGTCTCTCAACAACAAGGTTCCTTGGTTTTCTGTTTCAGATGCATATCTTAATTTGATCCTCCTGTTGTTGCATGAATTTTACTGCAGAGCAAGAAATGCAGCCATGAAGTGTATTCAACGTTTAAAAAACGTTATATAATTGAATCTACATAACATGTCACATTTCCTGTTGCTGAGTGAATATTGTTGTGTTGTGTGAAACTGCTGCATCTGTTGTTACACAAGTGGTACCTAATGACAAGTTATTCTTTCCCATACCGGGAGTTGAACCCGGGCCACCTGGGTGAAAACCAGGAATCCTAACCGCTAGACCATATGGGAAGACACATACTTAAAATACACATCACAGACAAATCTTTAAATGTTGACATTATGCCTGTTTGATTTAAAAGCTACATCTTTTTTAATACAGTATCATTCCCTGCTTGATTTCAGTCAATTAAACAAAGTATTGAGCCAGCCAGGAGTCGAACCTAGAATCTTCTGATCCGTAGTCAGACACGTTATCCATTGCGCCACTGGCCCCACGTCTAAGCTGAAGTCAGGTCACAGCTAGACCAGTGTACACAGTCATGGCGTCTGTCAACAACAAGGTTCCTTTTTTTTCTGTTTCAGATGCATATCTTAATTTGATCCTCCTGTTGTTGCATGAATTTTACTGCAGAGCAAGAAATGCAGCCATGAAGTGTATTCAACGTTTAAAAAGCCATGTATAATTTGAATCTACATAACATGTCACATTTCCTGTTGCTGAGTGAATATTGTTGTGTTGTGTGAAAGTACTGCATCTGTTGTTACACAAGTGCGTACCTAATGACAAGTTATTCTTTCCCATACCGGGAGTTGAACCCGGGCCACCTGGGTGAAAACCAGGAATCCTAACCGCTAGACCATATGGGAAGACAAATACTTAAAATACACATCACAGTCAAATCTTTAAATGTTGACATTATGCCTGTATACAGTATCATTCCCAGCTTGATTTCAGTCAATTAAACAAAGTATTGAGCCAGCCAGGAGTCGAACCTAGAATCTTCTGATCCGTAGTCAGACATGTTATCCATTGCGACACTGGCCCAACGTCTAAGCTGAAGTCAGGTCACAGCTAGACCAGTGTACACAGTCATAGCGTCTGTCAAAAACAAGGTTCCTTGGTTTTCATTTTCAGATGCATATCTTAATTTGATCCTCCTGTTGTTGCATGAATTTTACTGCAGAGCAAGAAATGCAGCCATGAAGCGTATTCAACGTTTAAAAAGCCTTGTATAATTTGAATATACATGACATGTCACATTTCCTGTTGCTGAGGGAATATTGTTTTGTGAAACTGCTGCATCTGTTGTTACACAAGTGCGTACCTAACGACAAGTTATTCTTTCTTATACCGGGAGTTGAACCTAGGCCACCTGGGTGACAACCAGGAATCCTATTCAACGTTTAAAAACCCTTGTATAATTTGAATCTACATAACAAGTCACATTTCCTGTTGCTGAGGGAATATTGTTGTGTTGTGAGAAACTGCTGCATCTGTTGTTACACAAGTGGGTACCTAACGAAAATATATTCTTTCCCATACCGGGAGTTGAACCCGTGCCACCTGGGTGAAAACCAGGAATCCTAACCGCTAGACCATATGGGAAGACATATACTTAAAATACACATCACAGACAAATCTTTAAATGTTGACATTATGCCTGTTGGATTTAAAAGCTACATCTTTTTTTTCTCAGAGATGTTGGGGAATGTCCAGATGAAATCTGTCTAAAGTGTGTTTGAAGTGAGAACAGCCAGAAGCACTGAAAGGTATACAGTATCATTCCCAGCTTGATTTCAGTCAATTAAACAAATTATTGAGCAAGCCAGGAGTCAAACCTAGAATCTTCTGATCCGTAGTCAGACACGTTATCCATAGCACCACTGGCCCTACATCTAAGCTTAAGTCAGGTCACAGCTAGACCAGTGTACACAGTCATAGTGTCTGTCAACAACAAGGCTCCTTGGTTTTCTGTTTCAGATGCATATCTTAATTTGATCCTCCTGTTGTTGCATGAATTTTACTGCAGAGCAAGAAATCCAGCCATGAAGTTTATTCAACGTTTAAAAAGCTTTGTATATACATAACATGTCACATTTCCTGTTGCTGAGAGAATATTGTTTTGTTGTGTGAAACTGCTGCATCTGTTGTTACACAAGTGGGTACCTAACGATAAGATGATCTTTCCCATACCGGGAGTTGAACCCTTGCCACCTGGGTGAAAACCAGGAATCCTAACCGCTAGACCATATGGGAAAACACATACTTACTCCTTGTTTTTCGGTTTCAGATGCATGTCTTAATTTGATCCTCATGTTGTTGCATGAATTTTACTGCAGAGCAAGAAATGCAGCCATGAAGTTTATTCAACGTTTAAATCTTTGTATAATTTGAATCTACATAACATGTACATTTCCTGTTGCTGAGGGAATATTGTTGTGTTGTGAGAAACTGCTGCATCTGTTGTTACACAAGTGCGTACCTAATGACAAGTTATTCTTTCCCATACCGGGAGTTGAACCTGGGCCACCTGGGTGAAAACCAGGAATCCTAACCGCTAGACCATATGGGAAGACACATACTTAAAATACACATCACAGACAAATCTTTAAATGTTGACATTATGCCTGTTGGATTCAAAAACTACATCTTTTTTCTCAGAGATGTTGGGGAATGTCCAGATGAAATCCGTCTAAAATGTGTTTAAAGTGAGAACAGCCAGAAGCACTGAAAGGTATACAGTATCATTCCCAGCTTGATTTCAGTCAATTAAACAAAGTATTGAGCCAGCCAGGAGTCGAACCTAGAATCTTCTGATCCGTAGTCAGACACGTTATCCATTGCGCCAGTGGCAACACGTCTAAGCTGAAGTCAGGTCACAGCTAGACCAGTGTACACAGTCATAGCGTCTGTCAACAACAAGGTTCCTTGGTTTTCTGTTTCAGATGCATATGTTAATTTGATCCTCCTGTTGTTGCATGAATTTTACTGCAGAGCAAGAAATGCAGCCATGAAGTGTATTCAACGTTTAAAAAGCCTTGTATAATTTGAATCTACATAACAAGTCACATTTCCTGTTGCTGAGGGAATATTGTTGTGTTGTGAGAAACTGCTGCATCTGTTGTTACACAAGTGGGTACCTAACGAAAATATATTCTTTCCCATACCGGGAGTTGAAACCTGGCCACCTGGGTGAAAACCAGGAATCCTAACCGCTAGACCATATGGGAAGAAACATACTTAAAATACACATCACAGTCAAATCTTTAAATGTTGACATTATGCCTGTTATTTTTTTTCTCAGAGATGTTGGGGAATGTCCAGATGAAATCCGTCTAAAATGTGTTTGAAGTGAGAACAGCCAGAAGCACTGAAAGTTAAACAGTATCATTCCCAGCTTGATTTCAGTCAATTAAATAAAGTATTGAGCCAGCCAGGAGTCGAACCTAGAATCTTCTGATCCGTAGTCAGACACGTTATCCATTGCGCCACTGGCCCCACGTCTAAGCTGAAGTCAGGTCACAGCTAGACCAGTGTACACAGTCATGGCAGCGTCTGTCAACAACAAGGTTCCTTGGTTTTCTGTTTCAGATGCATATCTTAATTTGATCCTCCTGTTGTTGCATGAATTTTACTGCAGAGCAAGAAATGCAGCCATGAAGTTTATTCAACGTTTAAAAAGCCTTGTATAATTTGAATATACATAACATGTCACATTTCCTGTTGCTGAGGGAATATTGTTGTGTTGTGTGAAACTGCTGCATCTGTTGTTACACAAGTGCGTACCTAATGACAAGTTATCCTTTCCCATACCGGGAGTTGAACCTGGGCCACCTGGGTGAAAACCAGGAATCCTAACCGCTAGACCATATGGGAAGACACATACTTAAAATACACATCACAGACAAATCTTTAAATGTTGACATTATGCCTGTTGGATTTAAAAACTACATCTTTTTTCTCAGAGATGTTGGGGAATGTCCAGATGAAATCCGTCTAAAATGTGTTTAAAGTGAGAACAGCCAGAAGCACTGAAAGGTATACAGTATCATTCCCAGCTTGATTTCAGTCAATTAAACAAAGTATTGAGCCAGCCAGGAGTCGAACCTAGAATCTTCTGATCCGTAGTCAGACACGTTATCCATTGCGCCACTGGCCCCACGTCTAAGCTGAAGTCAGGTCACAGCTAGACCAGTGTACACAGTCATAGCGTCTCTCAACAACAAGGTTCCTTGGTTTTCTGTTTCAGATGCATATCTTAATTTGATCCTCCTGTTGTTGCATGAATTTTACTGCAGAGCAAGAAATGCAGCCATGAAGTGTATTCAACGTTTAAAAAGCCATGTATAATTTGAATCTACATAACAAGTCACATTTCCTGTTGCTGAGGGAATATTGTTGTGTTGTGAGAAACTGCTGCATCTGTTGTTACACAAGTATGTACCTTACGACAAGATATTCTTTCCCATACCGGGAGTTGAACCCGGGCCACCTGGGTGAAAACCAGGAATCCTAACCGCTAGACCATATGGGAAGAAACATACTTAAAATACACATCACAGTCAAATCTTTAAATGTTGACATTATGCCTGTATACAGTATCATTCCCAGCTTGATTTCAGTCAATTAAATAAAGTATTGAGCCAGCCAGGAGTCGAACCTAGAATCTTCTGATCCGTAGTCAGACACGTTATCCATTTCGCCACTGGCACCACGTCTAAGCTGAAATCAGGTCACAGCTAGACCAGTGTACACAGTCATGGCATCTGTCAAAAACAAGGTTCCTTGGTTTTCTGTTTCAGATGCATATCTTAATTTGATCCTCCTGTTGTTGCATGAATTTTACTGCAGAGCAAGAAATGCAGCCATGAAGTGTATTCATCGTTTAAAAAGCCTTGTATAATTTGAATCTACATGACATGTCACATTTGCTGTTGCTGAGGGAATACTGTTTTGTGAAACTGCTGAATCTGTTGTTACACAAGTGCGTACCTAACGATGAGTTATTCTTTCCCATACCAGGAGTTGAACCCGGGACACCTGGGTGAAAACCAGGAATCTAACCACAGACCATATGGGAAAACACATACTTTCCTTGTTTTTCGGTTTCAGATGCATATCTTAATTTGATCCTCATGTTGTTGCATGAATTTTACTGCAGAGCAAGAAATGCAGCCATGAAGTTTATTCAACGTTTAAATCTTTGTATAATTTGAATCTACATAACATGTCACATTTCCTGTTGCTGAGGGAATATTGTTGTGTTGTGAGAAACTGCTGCATCTGTTGTTACACAAGTGCGTACCTAATGACAAGTTATTCTTTCCCATACCGGGAGTTGAACCTGGGCCACCTGGGTGAAAACCAGGAATCCTAACCGCTAGACCATATGGGAAGACACATACTTAAAATACACATCACAGACAAATCTTTAAATGTTGACATTATGCCTGTTGGATTCAAAAACTACATCTTTTTTTTTCTCAGAGATGTTGGGGAATGTCCAGATGAAATCCGTCTAAAATGTGTTTAAAGTGAGAACAGCCAGAAGCACTGAAAGGTATACAGTATCATTCCCAGCTTGATTTCAGTCAATTAAACAAAGTATTGAGCCAGCCAGGAGTCGAACCTAGAATCTTCTGATCCGTAGTCAGACACGTTATCCATTGCGCCACTGGCCCACGTCTAAGCTGAAGTCAGGTCACAGCTAGACCAGTGTACACAGTCATAGCGTCTGTCAAAAACAAGGTTCCTTGGTTTTCTGTTTCAGATGCATATCTTAATTTGATCCTCCTGTTGTTGCATGAATTTTACTGCAGAGCAAGAAATGCAGCCATGAAGTGTATTCAACGTTTAAAAAAACTTATATAATTTGAATCTACATAACATGTCACATTTCCTGTTGCTGAGGAATATTGTTGTGTTGTGTGAAACTACTGCATCTGTTGTTACACAAGTGGGTACCTAATGACAATATATTCTTTCCCATACCGGGAGTTGAACCCGGGCCACCTGGGTGAAAACCAGGAATCCTAACCGCTAGACCATATGGGAAGACACATACTTAAAATACACATCACAGACAAATCTTTAAATGTTGACATTATGCCTGTTGGATTTAAAAGCTACATCTTTTTTTCTCAGAGATGTTGGGGAATGTCCAGATGAAATCCGTCTAAAATGTGTTTGAAGTGAGAACAGCCAGAAGCACTGAAAGGTATACAGTATCATTCCCAGCTTGATTTCAGTCAATTAAACAAAGTATTGAGCCAGCCAGGAGTCAAACATAGAATCTTCTGAATCATAGTCTGACACGTTATCCATTGCGCCACTGGCCCCAGATCTAAGCTGAAGTCAGGTCACAGCTAGACCAGTGTACACAGTCATAGCGTCTGTCAACAACAAGTTTCCTTGGTTTTCTGTTTCAGATGCATATCTTAATTTGATCCTCCTGTTGTTGCATGAATTTTACTGCAGAGCAAGAAATGCAGCCATGAAGTGTATTCAACGTTTAAAAAGCCATGTATAATTTGAATCTACATAACAAGTCACATTTCCTGTTGCTGAGGGAATATTGTTGTGTTGTGAGAAACTGCTGCATCTGTTGTTACACAAGTACGTACCTAACGACAATATATTCTTTCCCATACCGGGAATTGAAACCTGGCCACCTGGGTGAAAACCAGGAATCCTTACCGCTAGACCATATGGGAAGAAACATACTTAAAATACACATCACAGACAAATCTTTAAATGTTGACATTATGCCTGTATACAGTATCATTCCCAGCTTGATTTCAGTCAATTAAATAAAGTATTGAGCCAGCCAGGAGTCGAACCTAGAATCTTCTGATCTTAGTCAGACACGTTATCCATTTCACCACTGGCACCACGTCTAAGCTGAAATCAGGTCACAGCTAGACCAGTGTACACAGTCATGGCATCTGTCAAAAACAAGGTTCCTTGGTTTTCTGTTTCAGATGCATATCTTAATTTGATCCTCCTGTTGTTGCATGAATTTTACTGCAGAGCAAGAAATGCAGCCATGAAGTGTATTCATCGTTTAAAAAGCCTTGTATAATTTGAATCTACATGACATGTCACATTTGCTGTTGCTGAGGGAATACTGTTTTGTGAAACTGCTGAATCTGTTGTTACACAAGTGCGTACCTAACGATGAGTTATTCTTTCCCATACCAGGAGTTGAACCCGGGACACCTGGGTGAAAACCAGGAATCCTAACCGCTAGACCATATGTATTTTAAGTATGTGTCTTAAAATCATGGTCTACAGTTAGGATTTTGCTGACACCACACTCCGAGGGCCCTCACCTCCTCCCTGTAGGCCGTCTCGTCGTTGTTGGTAATCAAGCCTACCACTGTTGTGTCGTCCGCAAACTTGATGATTGAGTTGGAGGCGTGCGTGGCCTTGATTTCAGTCGTGGGTGAACAGGGAGTACAGGAGAGGGCTCAGAACGCACCCTTGTGGGGCCCCCGTGTTGAGGATCAGTGGGGAGGAGATGTCCATTGCCTACCCTCACTGGCACCACGTCTAAGCTGAAGTCAGGTCACAGCTAGACAAATGTACACAGTCATAGCGTCTGTCAACAACAAGGTTCCTTGGTTTTCTGTTTCAGATGCATATCTTAATTTGATCCTCCTGTTGTTGCATGAATTTTACTGCAGAGCAAGAAATGCAACCATGAAGTGTATTTAACGTTTAAAAAGCCTTGTATAATTTGAATCTACATAACATGTCACATTTCCTGAGCGAATATTTTGTGTTGTGAGAAACTGCTGCATCTGTTGTTACACAAGTGCGTACCTAACGACAAGATATTCTTTCCCATACCGGGAGTTGAACCCAGGCCACCTGGGTGAAAACCAGGAATCCTAACTGCTAGACCATATGGGAAGACACATACTTAAAATACACATCACAGACAAATCTTTAAATGTTGACATTATGCCTGTTGGATTTAAAAGCAACATCTTTTTTTCTCAGAGATGTTGGGGAATGTCCAGATGAAATCCATCTAAAATGTGTTTGAAGTGAGAACAGCCAGAAGCACTGAAAGGTATACAGTATCATTCCCAGCTTGATTTCAGTCAATTAAGTAAAGTATTGAGCCAGCCAGGAGTCGAACCTAGAATCTTCTGATCCGTAGTCAGACACGTTATCCATTGCGCCACTGGCCCACGTCTAAGCTGAAGTCAGGTCACAGCTAGACCAGTGTACACAGTCATAGCATCTGTCAAAAACAAGGTTCCTTGGTTTTCTGT
>NW_025744858.1:25000-30000 GCF_021184085.1 Oncorhynchus gorbuscha
ACAGCTAGACCAGTGTACACAGTCATAGCGTCTCTCAACAACAAGGTTCCTTGGTTTTCTGTTTCAGATGCATATCTTAATTTGATCCTCCTGTTGTTGCATGAATTTTACTGCAGAGCAAGAAATGCAGCCATGAAGTGTATTCAACGTTTAAAAATACTTGTATAATTTGAATCTACATAACAAGTCACATTTCCTGTTGCTGAGGGAATATTGTTGTGTTGTGAGAAACTGCTGCATCTGTTGTTACACAAGTGGGTACCTAACGACAATATATTCTTTCCCATACCGGGAGTTGAACCTGGCCACCTGGGTGAAAACCAGGAATCCTAACCGCTAGACCATATGGGAAGACACATACTTAAAATACACATCACAGACAAATCTTTAAATGTTGACATTATGCCTGTTGGATTTAAAAGCTACATCTTTTTTTCTCAGAGATGTTGGGGAATGTCCAGATGAAATCCGTCTAAAATGTGTTTGAAGTGAGAACAGCCAGAAGCACTGAAAGGTATACAGTATCATTCCCAGCTTGATTTCAGTCAATTAAATAAAGTATTGAGCCAGCCAGGAGTCGAACCTAGAATCTTCTGATCCGTAGTCAGACACGTTATCCATTGCGCCACTGGCCCCACATCTAAGCTGAAGTCAGGTCACAGCTAGACCAGTGTACACAGTCATAGCGTCTGTCAACAACAAGGTTCCTTGGTTTTCTGTTTCAGATGCATATCTTAATTTGATCCTCCTGTTGTTGCATGAATTTTACTGCAGAGCAAGAAATGCAGCCATGAAGTGTATTCAACGTTTAAAGCCTTGTATAATTTGAATCTACATAACATGTCACATTTCCTGTTGCTGAGGGAATATTGTTGTGTTGTGAGAAACTGCTGCATCTGTTGTTACACAAGTGGGTACCTAACGACAATATATTCTTTCCCATACCGGGAGTTGAAACCTGGCCACCTGGGTGAAAACCAGGAATCCTAACCGCTAGACCATATGGGAAGAAACATACTTAAAATACACATCACAGACAAATCTTTAAATGTTGACATTATGCCTGTTTGATTTAAAAGCTACATCTTTTTTCTAATTGGGGAAGTCCAGATGAAATTCTAAAATGTGTTGATTTCAGCACTGAAAGGTATACAGTATCATTCCCAGCTTGATTTCAGTCAATTAAACAAAGTATTGAGCCAGCCAGGAGTTGAACCTAGAATCTTCTGATCCGTAGTCAGACACGTTATCCATTGCGCCACTGGCACCACGTCTAAGCTGAAGTCAGGTCACAGCTAGACCAGTGTACACAGTCATAGCGTCTGTCAACAACAAGGTTCCTTGGTTTTCTGTTTCAGATGCATATCTTAATTTGATCCTCCTGTTGTTGCATGAATTTTACTGCAGAGCAAGAAATGCAGCCATGAAGTGTATTCAACGTTTAAAAAGCCTTGTATAATTTGAATCTACATAACATGTCACATTTCCTGTTGCTGAGTGAATATTGTTGTGTTGTGAGAAACTGCTGCATCTGTTGTTACACAAGTGCGTACCTAATGACAATATATTCTTTCCCATACCGGGAGTTGAACCCGGGCCACCTGGGTGAAAACCAGGAATCCTAACCGCTAGACCATATGGGAAGACACATACTTAAAATACACATCACAGACAAATCTTTAAATGTTGACATTATGCCTGTTGGATTTAAAAGCTACATCTTTTTTCTCAGAGATGTTGGGGAATGTCCAGATGAAATCCATCTATAATGTGTTTGAAGTGAGAACAGCCAGAAGCACTGAAAGGTATACAGTATCATTCCCAGCTTGATTTCAGTCAATTAAATAAAGTATTGAGCCAGCCAGGAGTCGAACCTAGAATCTTCTGATCTGTAGTCAGACACGTTATCCATTGCGCCACTGGCCCCACGTCTAAGCTGAAGTCAGGTCACAGCTAGACCAGTGTACACAGTCATAGCGTCTGTCAACAACAAGGTTCCTTGGTTTTCTGTTTCAGATGCATATCTTAATTTGATCCTCCTGTTGTTGCATGAATTTTACTGCAGAGCAAGAAATGCAGCCATGAAGTGTATTCAACATTTAAAAAAATTGTATAATTGAATCTACATGACATGTCACATTTCCTGTTGCTGAGAGAATATTGTTGTGTTGTGTGAAACTGCTGCATCTGTTGTTACACAAGTGGGTACCTAATGACAAGATATTCTTTCCCATACCGGGAGTTGAACCCGGGCCACCTGGGTGAAAACCAGGAATCCTAACCGCTGACCATATGGGAAGACAAATACTTAAAATACACATCACAGACAAATCTTTAAATGTTGACATTATGCCTGTTTGATTTAAAAGCTACATCTTTTTTAATACAGTATCATTCCCTGCTTGATTTCAGTCAATTAAACAAAGTATTGAGCCAGCCAGGAGTCGAACCTAGAATCTTCTGATCCGTAGTCAGACACGTTATCCATTCAAATCAAATCAAATCAAATTTTATTTGTCACATACACATGGTTAGCAGATGTTAATGCGAGTGTAGCGAAATGCGTGTGCTTCTAGTTCCGACAATGCAGTGATAACCAACAAGTAATCTAACTAACAATTCCAAAACTACTGTCTTATACACAGTGTAAGGGGATAAGGAACATGTACATAAGGATATATGAATGAGTGATGGTACAGAGCAGCATACAGTAGATGGTATCGAGTACAGTATATACATATGAGATGAGTGTGTAGACAAAGTAAACAAAGTGGCATAGTTAAAGTGGCTAGTGATACATGTGTTACATAAGGATGCAGTCGATGATGTAGAGTACAGTATATACATATGCATATGAGATGAATAATGTAGGGTAAGTAACATTATATAAGGTAGCATTGTTTAAAGTGGCTAGTGATATATTTACATCATTTCCCATCAATTCCCATTATTAAAATGGCTGGAGTTGGGTCAGTGTCAATGACAGTGTGTTGGCAGCAGCCACTCAATGTTAGTGGTGGCTGTTTAACAGTCTGATGGCCTTGAGATAGAAGCTGTTTTTCAGTCTCTCGGTCCCAGCTTTGATGCACCTGTACTGACCTCGCCTTCTGGATGATAGCGGGGTGAACAGGCAGTGGTTCGGGTGGTTGATGTCCTTGATGATCTTTATGGCCTTCCTGTAACAACGGGTGGTTTAGGTGTCCTGGAGGGCAGGTAGTTTGCCCCGGTGATGTGTTGTGCAGTCCTCACTACCCTCTGGAGAGCCTTACGGTTGAGGGCGGAGCAGTTGCCGTACCAGGCGGTGATACAGCCCGCCAGGATGCTCTCGATTGTGCATCTGTAGAAGTTTGTGAGTGCTTTTGGTGACAAGCCGAATTTCTTCAGCCTCCTGAGGTTGAATAGGCGCTGCTGCGCCTTCTTCACGACGCTGTCAGTGTGAGTGGACCAATTCAGTTTGTCTGTGATGTGTATGCCGAGGAACTTAAAACTAGCTACCCTCTCCACTACTGTTCCATCGATGTGGATAGGGGGTGTTCCCTCTGCTGTTTCCTGAAGTCCACAATCATCTCCTTAGTTTTGTTGACGTTGAGTGTGAGGTTATTTTCCTGACACCACACTCCGAGGGCCCTCACCTCCTCCCTGTAGGCCGTCTCGTCGTTGTTGGTAATCAAGCCTACCACTGTTGTGTCGTCCGCAAACTTGATGATTGAGTTGGAGGCGTGCGTGGCCACGCAGTCGTGGGTGAACAGGGAGTACAGGAGAGGGCTCAGAACGCACCCTTGTGGGGCCCCCGTGTTGAGGATCAGCGGGGAGGAGATGTTGTTGCCTACCCTCACTGGCACCACGTCTAAGCTGAAGTCAGGTCACAGCTAGACAAATGTACACAGTCATAGCGTCTGTCAACAACAAGGTTCCTTGGTTTTCTGTTTCAGATGCATATCTTAATTTGATCCTCCTGTTGTTGCATGAATTTTACTGCAGAGCAAGAAATGCAGCCATGAAGTGTATTCAACGTTTAAAAATAATTGTATAATTCAAATCTACATGACATGTCACATTTCATGTTGCTGAGTGAATATTGTTGTGTTGTGTGAAAGTACTGCATCTGTTGTTACACAAGTGCGTACCTAATGACAAGTTATTCTTTCCCATACCGGGAGTTGAACCCGGGCCACCTGGGTGAAAACCAGGAATCCTAACCTCTAGACCATATGGGAAGACACATACTTAAAATACACATCACAGACAAATCTTTAAATGTTGACATCATGCCTGTTGGATTTAAAAGCTACATCTTTTTTTCTCAGAGATTTTGGGGAATGTCCAGATGAAATCCGTCTAAAATGTGTTTAATGTGAGAACAGCCAGAAGCAACTGAAAGGTATACAGTATCATTCCCAGCTTAAAATCACACATCAATCAAATCTTTAAATGTTGACATTATGCCTGTTTGATATAAAACCTAGAATCTTTTTTTAATACACGTATCATTCCCACTTGATTTCAGTCAATTAAACAAAGTATTGAGACAGCCAGGAGTCGAACCTAGAATCTTCTAATCCGTAGTCAAACAAGTTATCCATTGCGCCACTGGCAACACGTCTAAGATGAAGTCAGGTCACAGCTAGACCAGTGTACACAGTCATAGCGTTTCTCAACAACAAGGTTCCTTGGTTTTCTGTTTCAGATGCATATGTTAATTTGATCCTCCTGTTGTTGCATGAATTTTACTGCAGAGCAAGAAATGCAGCCATGAAGTGTATTCAACGTTTAAAAACGTTATATAATATGAATCTACATAACATGTGACATTTCCTGTTGCTGAGGGAATATTGTTTTGTGAAACTGCTGCATCTGTTGTTACACAAGTGCGTCCTAACGACAAGTTATTCTTTCTTATACCGGGAGTTGAACCTAGGCCACCTGGGTGAAAACCAGGAATCCTATTCAACGTTTAAAAACCCTTGTATAATTTGAATCTACATAACAAGTCACATTTC
>NW_025744858.1:35000-50000 GCF_021184085.1 Oncorhynchus gorbuscha
GAAATCCGTCTAAAATGTGTTTGAAGTGAGAACAGCCAGAAGCACTGAAAGTTATACAGTATCATTCCCAGCTTGATTTCAGTCAATTAAATAAAGTATTGAGCCAGCCAGGAGTCGAACCTAGAATCTTCTGATCCGTAGTCAGACACGTTATCCATTGCGCCACTGGCCCCACGTCTAAGCTAAAGTCAGGTCACAGCTAGACCAGTGTACACAGTCATAGCGTCTGTCAACAACAAGGTTCCTTGGTTTTCTGTTTCAGATGCATATCTTAATTTGATCCTCCTGTTGTTGCATGAATTTTACTGCAGAGCAAGAAATGCAGCCATGAAGTGTATTCAACGTTTAAAAAGCTTTGTATAATTTGAATCTACATAACAAGTCACATTTCCTGTTGCTGAGGGAATATTGTTGTGTTGTGAGAAACTGCTGCATCTGTTGTTGCACAAGTGGGTACCTAACGACAATATATTCTTTCTCATACCGGGGTTGAAACCTGGCCACCTGGGTGAAAACCAGGCCTAGACCTGGGAAGAAACATACTTAAAATAAATCACAGTCAAATCTTTAAATGTTGACATTATGCCTGTTTGATTTAAAAGAATCTTACCGCTTGGGAAGAAACATACTTAAAATACAGTATCATTCCCAGCTTGATTTCAAATTAAACATTAGCCAGTTTGATTTAAAACCTAGAATCTTCTGATTTAGTCAGACAGTTATCCATTCCCTGCCACGTCTGATTTCAGGTCAATTAAACAAAGTATTGAGACAAGGTTCCTTGGAGTTGAAGATGCAATCTTTTGATCCCCTGTTGTTGCATGAATTTTATCCATGCAGCCGTATTCAACGTTTAAAAAACGTATATAATTTGAATCTACATAACATGTCACATTTCCTGTTGCTGAGGGAATATTGTTGTGTTGTGTGAAACTGCTGCATCTGTTGTTACACAAGTGGGTACCTAATGAAATATTCTTTCCCATACCGGGAGTTGAACCCAGGCCACCTGGGTGAAAACCAGGAATCCTAACTCTTAGACCATATGGGAAGACACATACTTAAAATACACATCACAGACAAATCTTTAAATGTTGACATTATGCCTGTTGGATTCAAAAACTACATCTTTTTTCTCAGAGATGTTGGGGAATGTCCAGATGAAATCCGTCTAAAATGTGTTTGAAGTGAGAACAGCCAGAAGCACTGAAAGTTATACAGTATCATTCCCAGCTTGATTTCAGTCAATTAAATAAAGTATTGAGCCAGCCAGGAGTCGAACCTAGAATCTTCTGATCCGTAGTCAGACACGTTATCCATTGCGCCACTGGCCCCACGTCTAAGCTGAAGTCAGGTCACAGCTAGACCAGTGTACACAGTCATAGCGTCTGTCAACAACAAGGTTCCTTGGTTTTCTGTTTCAGATGCATATCTTAATTTGATCCTCCTGTTGTTGCATGAATTTTACGCAGAGCAAGAAATGCAGCCATGAAGTGTATTCAACGTTTAAAAAACCTTATATAATTTGAATCTACATAACATGTCACATTTCCTGTTGCTGAGGGAATATTGTTGTGTTGTGTGAAACTGCTGCATCTGTTGTTACACAAGTGGGTACCTAATGACAAGATATTCTTTCCCATACCGGGAGTTGAACCCAGGCCACCTGGGTGAAAACCAGGAATCCTAACCGCTAGACCATATGGGAAGACACATACTTAAAATACACATCACAGACAAATCTTTAAATGTTGACATTATGCCTGTTGGATTCAAAAACTACATCTTTTTTTCTCAGAGATGTTGGGGAATGTCCAGATGAAATCCGTCTAAAATGTGTTTGAAGTGAGAACAGCCAGAAGCACTGAAAGGTATACAGTATCATTCCCAGCTTGATTTCAGTCAATTAAACAAAGTATTGAGCCAGCCAGGAGTCGAACCTAGAATCTTCTGATCCGTAGTCAGACACGTTATCCATTGCGCCACTGGCCCCACGTCTAAGCTGAAGTCAGGTCACAGCTAGACCAGTGTACACAGTCATAGCGTCTGTCAACAACAAGGTTCCTTGGTTTTCTGTTTCAGATGCATATCTTAATTTGATCCTCCTGTTGTTGCATGAATTTTACTGCAGAGCAAGAAATGCAGCCATGAAGTGTATTCAACGTTTAAAAAGCCTTGTATAATTTGAATCTACATAACATGTCACATTTCCTGTTGCTGAGGGAATATTGTTGTGTTGTGTGAAACTGCTGCATCTGTTGTTACACAAGTGGTACCTAACGAAAATATATTCTTTCCCATACCGGGAGTTGAACCCGGGCCACCTGGGTGAAAACCAGGAATCCTAACCGCTAGACCATATGGGAAGACACATACTTAAAATACACATCACAGACAAATCTTTAAATGTTGACATTATGCCTGTTGGATTTAAAAGCTACATCTTTTTTTCTCAGAGATGTTGGGGAATGTCCAGATGAAATCCGTCTAAAATGTGTTTGAAGTGAGAACAGCCAGAAGCACTGAAAGGTATACAGTATCATTCCCAGCTTGATTTCAGTCAATTAAACAAAGTATTGAGCCAGCCAGGAGTCGAACCTAGAATCTTCTGATCCGTAGTCAGACACGTTATCCATTGCGCCACTGGCCCCACGTCTAAGCTGAAGTCAGGTCACAGCTAGACCAGTGTACACAGTCATAGCGTCTGTCAACAACAAGGTTCCTTGGTTTTCTGTTTCAGATGCATATCTTAATTTGATCCTCCTGTTGTTGCATGAATTTTACTGCAGAGCAAGAAATGCAGCCATGAAGTGTATTCAACGTTTAAAAATAATTGTATAATTTGAATCTACATGACATGTCACATTTCCTGTTGCTGAGGGAATATTGTTGTGTTGTGAGAAACTGCTGCATCTGTTGTTACACAAGTGGGTACCTAATGACAAGATATTCTTTCCCATACCGGGAGTTGAACCCGGGCCACCTGGGTGAAAACAAGGAATCCTAACCGCTAGACCATATGGGAAGACACATACTTAAAATACACATCACAGACAAATCTTTAAATGTTGACATTATGCCTGTTTGATTTAAAAGCTACATCTTTTTTAATACAGTATCATTCCCTGCTTGATTTCAGTCAATTAAACAAAGTATTGAGCCAGCCAGGAGTCGAACCTAGAATCTTCTGATCCGTAGTCAGACACGTTATCCATTCAAATCAAATCAAATCAAATTTTATTTGTCACATACACATGGTTAGCAGATGTTAATGCGAGTGTAGCGAAATGCTTGTGCTTCTAGTTCCGACAATGCAGTGATAACCAACAAGTAATCTAACTAACAATTCCAAAACTACTGTCTTATACACAGTGTAAGGGGATAAGGAACATGTACATAAGGATATATGAATGAGTGATGGTACAGAGCAGCATACAGTAGATGGTATCGAGTACAGTATATACATATGAGATGAGTGTGTAGACAAAGTAAACAAAGTGGCATAGTTAAAGTGGCTAGTGATACATGTGTTACATAAGGATGCAGTCGATGATGTAGAGTACAGTATATACATATGCATATGAGATGAATAATGTAGGGTAAGTAACATTATATAAGGTAGCATTGTTTAAAGTGGCTAGTGATATATTTACATCATTTCCCATCAATTCCCATTATTAAAATGGCTGGAGTTGGGTCAGTGTCAATGACAGTGTGTTGGCAGCAGCCACTCAATGTTAGTGGTGGCTGTTTAACAGTCTGATGGCCTTGAGATAGAAGCTGTTTTTCAGTCTCTCGGTCCCAGCTTTGATGCACCTGTACTGACCTCGCCTTCTGGATGATAGCGGGGTGAACAGGCAGTGGTTCGGGTGGTTGATGTCCTTGATGATCTTTATGGCCTTCCTGTAACAACGGGTGGTGTAGGTGTCCTGGAGGGCAGGTAGTTTGCCCCCGGTGATGCGTTGTGCAGTCCTCACTACCCTCTGGAGAGCCTTACGGTTGAGGGCGGAGCAGTTGCCGTACCAGGCGGTGATACAGCCCGCCAGGATGCTCTCGATTGTGCATCTGTAGAAGTTTGTGAGTGCTTTTGGTGACAAGCCGAATTTCTTCAGCCTCCTGAGGTTGAATAGGCGCTGCTGCGCCTTCTTCACGACGCTGTCAGTGTGAGTGGACCAATTCAGTTTGTCTGTGATGTGTATGCCGAGGAACTTAAAACTAGCTACCCTCTCCACTACTGTTCCATCGATGTGGATAGGGGGGTGTTCCCTCTGCTGTTTCCTGAAGTCCACAATCATCTCCTTAGTTTTGTTGACGTTGAGTGTGAGGTTATTTTCCTGACACCACACTCCGAGGGCCCTCACCTCCTCCCTGTAGGCCGTCTCATCGTTGTTGGTAATCAAGCCTACCACTGTTGTGTCGTCCGCAAACTTGATGATTGAGTTGGAGGCGTGCGTGGCCACGCAGTCGTGTGAACAGGGAGTACAGGAGAGGGCTCAGAACGCACCCTTGTGGGGCCCCCGTGTTGAGGATCAGCGGGGAGGAGATGTTGTTGCCTACCCTCACTGGCACCACGTCTAAGCTGAAGTCAGGTCACAGCTAGACAAATGTACACAGTCATAGCGTCTGTCAACAACAAGGTTCCTTGGTTTTCTGTTTCAGATGCATATCTTAATTTGATCCTCCTGTTGTTGCATGAATTTTACTGCAGAGCAAGAAATGCAACCATGAAGTGTATTTAACGTTTAAAAAGCCTTGTATAATTTGAATCTACATAACATGTCACATTTCCTGAGCGAATATTGTTGTGTTGTGAGAAACTGCTGCATCTGTTGTTACACAAGTGCGTACCTAACGACAAGATATTCTTTCCCATACCGGGAGTTGAACCCGGGCCACCTGGGTGAAAACCAGGAATCCTAACCGCTAGACCATATGGGAAGACACATACTTAAAATACACATCACAGACAAATCTTTAAATGTTGACATCATGCCTGTTGGATTTAAAAGCTACATCTTTTTTTCTCAGAGATGTTGGGGAATGTCCAGATGAAATCCGTCTAAAATGTGTTTGAAGTGAGAACAGCCAGAAGCACTGAAAGGTATACAGTATCATTCCCAGCTTGATTTCAGTCAATTAAACAAAGTATTGAGCCAGCCAGGAGTCGAACCTAGAATCTTCTGATCCGTAGTCAGACACGTTATCCATTGCGCCACTGGCCCCACGTCTAAGCTGAAGTCAGGTCACAGCTAGACCAGTGTACACAGTCATGGCGTCTGTCAACAACAAGGTTCCTTGGTTTTCTGTTTCAGATGCATATGTTAATTTGATCCTCCTGTTGTTGCATGAATTTTACTGCAGAGCAAGAAATGCAGCCATGAAGTGTATTCAACGTTTAAAAAACATTATATAATATGAATCTACATAACATGTCACATTTCCTGTTGCTGAGTGAATATTGTTGTGTTGTGTGAAAGTACTGCATCTGTTGTTACACAAGTGCGTACCTAATGACAAGTTATTCTTTCCCATACCGGGAGTTGAACCCCGGCCACCTGGGTGAAAACCAGGAATCCTAACCGCTAGACCATATGGGAAGACACATACTTAAAATACACATCACAGACAAATCTTTAAATGTTGACATTATGCCTGTTGGATTCAAAAACTACATCTTTTTTCTCAGAGATGTTGGGGAATGTCCAGATGAAATCCGTCTAAAATGTGTTTGAAGTGAGAACAGCCAGAAGCACTGAAAGGTATACAGTATCATTCCCAGCTTGATTTCAGTCAATTAAATAAAGTATTGAGCCAGCCAGGAGTCAAACCTAGAATCTTCTGATCCGTAGTCAGACACGTTATCCATTGCGCCACTGGCCCCACATCTAAACTGAAGTCAGGTCACAGCTAGACCAGTGTACACAGTCATAGCGTCTGTCAACAAAAAGGTTCCTTGGTTTTCTGTTTCAGATGCATATCTTAATTTGATCCTCCTGTTGTTGCATGAATTTTACTGCAGAGCAAGAAATGCAGCCATGAAGTGTATTCAACGTTTAAAAAACTTGTATAATTTGAATCTACATAACATGTCACATTTCCTGTTGATGAGGGAATATTGTTGTGATGTGTGAAAGTACTGCATCTGTTGTTACACAAGTGCGTACCTAATGACAAGTTATTCTTTCCCATACCGGGAGTTGAACCCGGGCCACCTGGGTGAAAACCAGGAATCCTAACCGCTAGACCATATGGGAAGACACATACTTAAAATACACATCACAGACAAATCTTTAAATGTTGACATTATGCCTGTTGGATTTAAAAGCTACATCTTTTTTTCTCAGAGATGTTGGGGAATGTCCAGATGAAATCCGTCTAAAATGTGTTTAAAGTGAGAACAGCCAGAAGCACTGAAAGGTATACAGTATCATTCCCAGCTTGATTTCAGTCAATCAAACAAAGTATTGAGCCAGCCAGGAGTCGAACCTAGAATCTTCTGATCCGTAGTCAGACACGTTATCCATTGCGCCACTGGCCCCACGTCTAAGCTGAAGTCAGGTCACAGCTAGACCAGTGTACACAGTCATAGCGTCTGTCAACAACAAGGTTCCTTGGTTTTCTGTTTCAGATGCATATCTTAATTTGATCCTCCTGTTGTTGCATGAATTTTACTGCAGAGCAAGAAATGCAGCCATGAAGTGTATTCAACGTTTAAAAATAATTGTATAATTTGAATCTACATAACATGTCACATTTCCTGTTGCTGAGGGAATATTGTTGTGTTGTGTGAAACTGCTGCATCTGTTGTTACACAAGTGCGTACCTAATGACAAGTATATTCTTTCCCATACCGGGAGTTGAACCCGGGCCACCTGGGTGAAAACCAGGAATCCTAACCGCTAGACCATATGGGAAGACACATACTTAAAATACACATCACAGACAAATCTTTAAATGTTGACATTATGCCTGTTGGATTCAAAAACTACTTTTTTTTCTCAGAGATGTTGGGGAATGTCCAGATGAAATCCGTCTAAAATGTGTTTAAAGTGAGAACAGCCAGAAGCACTGAAAGGTATACAGTATCATTCCCAGCTTGATTTCAGTCAATTAAATAAAGTATTGAGCCAGCCAGGAGTCAAACCTAGAATCTTCTGATCTGTAGTCAGACACGTTATCCATTTCGCCACTGGCCCACGTCTAAGCTGAAGTCAGGTCACAGCTAGACCAGTGTACACAGTCATGGCGTCTGTCAACAACAAGGTTCCTTGGTTTTCTGTTTCAGATGCATATCTTAATTTGATCCTCCTGTTGTTGCATGAATTTTACTGCAGAGCAAGAAATGCAGCCATGAAGTGTATTCAACGTTTAAAAAGCCTTGTATAATTTGAATCTACATAACATGTCACATTTCCTGTTGCTGAGGGAATATTGTTGTGTTGTGTGAAACTGCTGCATCTGTTGTTACACAAGTGGGTACCTAATGACAAGTATATTCTTTCCCATACCGGGAGTTGAACCCGGGCCACCTGGGTGAAAACCAGGAATCCTAACCGCTAGACCATATGGGAAGACACATACTTAAAATACACATCACAGACAAATCTTTAAATGTTGACATTATGCCTGTTGGATTTAAAAGCTACATCTTTTTTCTCAGAGATGTTGGGGAATGTCCAGATGAAATGTCTAAAATGTGTTTAAAGTGAGAACAGCCAGAAGCACTGAAAGGTATACAGTATCATTCCCAGCTTGATTTCAGTCAATTAAACAAAGTATTGAGCCAGCCAGGAGTCGAACCTAGAATCTTCTGATCCGTAGTCAGACACGTTATCCATTGCGCCACTGGCCCCACGTCTAAGCTGAAGTCAGGTCACAGCTAGACCAGTGTACACAGTCATAGCGTCTGTCAACAACAAGGTTCCTTGGTTTTCTGTTTCAGATGCATATCTTAATTTGATCCTCCTGTTGTTGCATGAATTTTTACTGCAGAGCAAGAAATGCAGCCATGAAGTGTATTCAACGTTTAAAAATAATTGTATAATTTGAATCTACATAACATGTCACATTTCCTGTTGCTGAGTGAATATTGTTGTGTTGTGTGAAACTGCTGCATCTGTTGTTACACAAGTGCGTACCTAATGACAAGTTATTCTTTCCCATACCGGGAGTTGAACCCGGGCCACCTGGGTGAAAACCAGGAATCCTAACCGCTAGACCATATGGGAAGACACATACTTAAAATACACATCACAGACAAATCTTTAAATGTTGACATTATGCCTGTTGGATTTAAAAGCTACATCTTTTTTTCTCAGAGATGTTGGGGAATGTCCAGATGAAATCCGTCTAAAATGTGTTTGAAGTGACAACAGCCAGAAGCACTGAAAGGTATACAGTATCATTCCCAGCTTGATTTCAGTCAATTAAATAAAGTATTGAGCCAGCCAGGAGTCAAAACTAGAATCTTCTGATCCGTAGTCAGACACGTTATCCATTGCGCCACTGGCCCCACGTCTAAGCTGAAGTCAGGTCACAGCTAGACCAGTGTACACAGTCATGGCGTCTGTCAACAACAAGGTTCCTTGGTTTTCTGTTTCAGATGCATATCTTAATTTGATCCTCCTGTTGTTGCATGAATTTTACTGCAGAGCAAGAAATGCAGCCATGAAGTGTATTCAACGTTTAAAAAGCCTTGTATAATTTGAATCTACATAACATGTCACATTTCCTGTTGCTGAGGGAATATTGTTGTGTTGTGTGAAACTGCTGCATCTGTTGTTACACAAGTGCGTACCTAATGACAAGTTATTCTTTCCCATACCGGGAGTTGAACCCGGGCCACCTGGGTGAAAACCAGGAATCCTAACCGCTAGACCATATGGGAAGACACATACTTAAAATACACATCACAGACAAATCTTTAAATGTTGACATTATGCCTGTTGGATTTAAAAGCTACATCTTTTTTTCTCAGAGATGTTGGGGAATGTCCAGATGAAATCCGTCTAAAATGTGTTTGAAGTGAGAACAGCCAGAAGCACTGAAAGGTATACAGTATCATTCCCAGCTTGATTTCAGTCAATTAAATAAAGTATTGAGCCAGCCAGGAGTCGAACCTAGAATCTTCTGATCCGTAGTCAGACACGTTATCCATTGCGCCACTGGCCCCACGTCTAAGCTGAAGTCAGGTCACAGCTAGACCAGTGTACACAGTCATAGCGTCTCTCAACAACAAGGTTCCTTGGGTTTCTGTTTCAGATGCATATCTTAATTTGATCCTCCTGTTGTTGCATGAATTTTACTGCAGAGCAAGAAATGCAGCCATGAAGTGTATTCAACGTTTAAAAAGCCTTGTATAATTTGAATCTACATAACATGTCACATTTCCTGTTGCTGAGGGAATATTGTTGTGTTGTGTGAAACTGCTGCATCTGTTGTTACACAAGTGCGTACCTAATGACAAGTATATTCTTTCCCATACCGGGAGTTGAACCCGGGCCACCTGGGTGAAAACCAGGAATCCTAACCGCTAGACCATATGGGAAGACACATACTTAAAATACACATCACAGACAAATCTTTAAATGTTGACATTATGCCTGTTGGATTTAAAAGCTACATCTTTTTTTCTCAGAGATGTTGGGGAATGTCCAGATGAAATCCGTCTAAAATGTGTTAAAGTGAGAACAGCCAGAAGCACTGAAAGGTATACAGTATCATTCCCAGCTTGATTTCAGTCAATTAAATAAAGTATTGAGCCAGCCAGGAGTCAAACCTAGAATCTTCTGATCCGTAGTCAGACACGTTATCCATTGCGCCACTGGCCCCACGTCTAAGCTGAAGTCAGGTCACAGCTAGACCAGTGTACACAGTCATAGCGTCTGTCAACAACAAGGTTCCTTGGTTTTCTGTTTCAGATGCATATCTTAATTTGATCCTCCTGTTGTTGCATGAATTTTACTGCAGAGCAAGAAATGCAGCCATGAAGTGTATTCAACGTTTAAAAAAGCCTTGTATAATTTGAATCTACATAACATGTCACATTTCCTGTTGCTGAGGGAATATTGTTGTGTTGTGTGAAACTGCTGCATCTGTTGTTACACAAGTGCGTACCTAATGACAAGTTATTCTTTCCCATACCGGGAGTTGAACCCGGGCCACCTGGGTGAAAACCGAATCCTAACCGCTAGACCATATGGGAAGACACATACTTAAAATACACATCACAGACAAATCTTTAAATGTTGACATTATGCCTGTTGGATTTAAAAGCTACATCTTTTTTTCTCAGAGATGTTGGGGAATGTCCAGATGAAATCCGTCTAAAATGTGTTTAAAGTGAGAACAGCCAGAAGCACTGAAAGGTATACAGTATCATTCCCAGCTTGATTTCAGTCAATTAAATAAAGTATTGAGCCAGCCAGGAGTCGAACCTAGAATCTTCTGATCCGTAGTCAGACACGTTATCCATTGCGCCACTGGCCCCACGTCTAAGCTGAAGTCAGGTCACAGCTAGACCAGTGTACACAGTCATAGCGTCTGTCAACAACAAGGTTCCTTGGTTTTCTGTTTCAGATGCATATCTTAATTTGATCCTCCTGTTGTTGCATGAATTTTACTGCAGAGCAAGAAATGCAGCCATGAAGTGTATTCAACGTTTAAAAAGCCTTGTAAATTTGAATCTACAACATGTCACATTTCCTGTTGCTGAGGGAATATTGTTGTGTTGTGTGAAACTGCTGCATCTGTTGTTACACAAGTGGTACCTAATGAAAGTATATTCTTTCCCATACCGGGAGTTGAACCCGGGCCACCTGGGTGAAAACCAGGAATCCTAACCGCTAGACCATATGGGAAGACACATACTTAAAATACACATCACAGACAAATCTTTAAATGTTGACATTATGCCTGTTGGATTTAAAAACTACATCTTTTTTTCTCAGAGATGTTGGGGAATGTCCAGATGAAATGTCTAAAATGTGTTTAAAGTGAGAACAGCCAGAAGCACTGAAAGGTATACAGTATCATTCCCAGCTTGATTTCAGTCAATTAAATAAAGTATTGAGCCAGCCAGGAGTCGAACCTAGAATCTTCTGATCCGTAGTCAGACACGTTATCCATTGCGCCACTGGCCCCACGTCTAAGCTGAAGTCAGGTCACAGCTGACCAGTGTACACAGTCATAGCGTCTGTCAACAACAAGGTTCCTTGGTTTTCTGTTTCAGATGCATATCTTAATTTGATCCTCCTGTTGTTGCATGAATTTTACTGCAGAGCAAGAAATGCAGCCATGAAGTGTATTCAACGTTTAAAAAGCCTTGTATAATTTGAATCTACATAACATGTCACATTTCCTGTTGCTGAGGGAATATTGTTGTGTTGTGTGAAACTGCTGCATCTGTTGTTACACAAGTGCGTACCTAATGACAAGATATTCTTTCCCATACCGGGAGTTGAACCCGGGCCACCTGGGTGAAAACCAGGAATCCTAACCGCTAGACCATATGGGAAGACACATACTTAAAATACACATCACAGACAAATCTTTAAATGTTGACATTATGCCTGTTGGATTTAAAAGCTACATCTTTTTTTTTTCTCAGAGATGTTGGGGAATGTCCAGATGAAATCCGTCTAAAATGTGTTTAAAGTGAGAACAGCCAGAAGTGAAAGGTATACAGTATCATTCCCAGCTTGATTTCAGTCAATTAAATAAAGTATTGAGCCAGCCAGGAGTCAAACCTAGAATCTTCTGATCCGTAGTCAGACACGTTATCCATTGCGCCACTGGCCCCACGTCTAAGCTGAAGTCAGGTCACAGCTAGACCAGTGTACACAGTCATAGCGTCTGTCAACAACAAGGTTCCTTGGTTTTCTGTTTCAGATGCATATCTTAATTTGATCCTCCTGTTGTTGCATGAATTTTACTGCAGAGCAAGAAATGCAACCATGAAGTGTATTTAACGTTTAAAAAGCCTTGTATAATTTGAATCTACATAACATGTCACATTTCCTGTTGCTGAGGGAATATTGTTGTGTTGTGTGAAACTGCTGCATCTGTTGTTACACAAGTGGTACCTAACGAACAAGTTATTCTTTCCCATACCGGGAGTTGAACCCGGGCCACCTGGGTGAAAACCAGGAATCCTAACCGCTAGACCATATGGGAAGACACATACTTAAAATACACATCACAGACAAATCTTTAAATGTTGACATTATGCCTGTTGGATTCAAAAACTACATCTTTTTTTCTCAGAGATGTTGGGGAATGTCCAGATGAAATCCGTCTAAAATGTGTTTGAAGTGAGAACAGCCAGAAGCACTGAAAGGTATACAGTATCATTCCCAGCTTGATTTCAGTCAATTAAATAAAGTATTGAGCCAGCCAGGAGTCGAACCTAGAATCTTCTGATCCGTAGTCAGACACGTTATCCATTGCGCCACTGGCCCCACGTCTAAGCTGAAGTCAGGTCACAGCTAGACCAGTGTACACAGTCATAGCGTCTGTCAACAACAAGGTTCCTTGGTTTTCTGTTTCAGATGCATATCTTAATTTGATCCTCCTGTTGTTGCATGAATTTTACTGCAGAGCAAGAAATGCAGCCATGAAGTGTATTCAACGTTTAAAAAGCCTTGTATAATTTGAATCTACATAACATGTAACATGTCACATTTCTTTCCTGTTGCTGAGGGAATATTGTTGTGTTGTGAAACTGCTGCATCTGTTGTTACACAAGTGCGTACCTAACGAAAAGATATTCTTTCCCATACCGGGAGTTGAACCCGGGCCACCTGGGTGAAAACCAGGAATCCTAACCGCTAGACCATATGGGAAGACACATACTTAAAATACACATCACAGACAAATCTTTAAATGTTGACATTATGCCTGTTGGATTTAAAAGCTACATCTTTTTTTCTCAGAGATGTTGGGGAATGTCCAGATGAAATTGTCTAAAATGTGTTTAAAGTGAGAACAGCCAGAAGCACTGAAAGGTATACAGTATCATTCCCAGCTTGATTTCAGTCAATTAAATAAAGTATTGAGCCAGCCAGGAGTCGAACCTAGAATCTTCTGATCCGTAGTCAGACACGTTATCCATTGCGCCACTGGCCCCACGTCTAAGCTGAAGTCAGGTCACAGCTAGACCAGTGTACACAGTCATAGCGTCTGTCAACAACAAGGTTCCTTGGTTTTCTGTTTCAGATGCATATCTTAATTTGATCCTCCTGTTGTTGCATGAATTTTACTGCAGAGCAAGAAATGCAGCCATGAAGTTTATTCAACGTTTAAAAAGCCTTGTATAATTTGAATCTACATAACATGTCACATTTCCTGTTGCTGAGGGAATATTGTTGTGTTGTGTGAAACTGCTGCATCTGTTGTTACACAAGTGCGTACCTAATGACAAGTTATTCTTTCCCATACCGGGAGTTGAACCCGGGCCACCTGGGTGAAAACCAGGTGCTAGACCATATGGGAAGACACATACTTAAAATACACATCACAGACAAATCTTTAAATGTTGACATTATGCCTGTTGGATTTAAAACTGCTGCATCTGTTGTTACACAAGTATCATAGAAAATATATTCTTTCCCATACCGGGAGTTGAACCCGGGCCACCTGGGTGAAAACCAGGAATCCTAACCGCTAGACCATATGGGAAGACACATACTTAAAATACACATCACAGACAAATCTTTAAATGTTGACATTATGCCTGTTGGATTCAAAAACTACATCTTTTTTTCTCAGAGATGTTGGGGAATGTCCAGATGAAATCCGTCTAAAATGTGTTTGAAGTGAGAACAGCCAGAAGCACTGAAAGGTATACAGTATCATTCCCAGCTTGATTTCAGTCAATTAAATAAAGTATTGAGCCAGCCAGGAGTCGAACCTAGAATCTTCTGATCCGTAGTCAGACACGTTATCCATTGCGCCACTGGCCCCACGTCTAAGCTGAAGTCAGGTCACAGCTAGACCAGTGTACACAGTCATAGCGTCTGTCAACAACAAGGTTCCTTGGTTTTCTGTTTCAGATGCATATCTTAATTTGATCCTCCTGTTGTTGCATGAATTTTACTGCAGAGCAAGAAATGCAGCCATGAAGTGTATTCAACGTTTAAAAAGCCTTGTATAATTTGAATCTACATAACATGTCACATTTCCTGTTGCTGAGGGAATATTGTTGTGTTGTGAGAAACTGCTGCATCTGTTGTTACACAAGTGGGTACCTAACGAAAATATATTCTTTCCCATACCGGGAGTTGAACCCGGGCCACCTGGGTGAAAACCAGGAATCCTAACCGCTAGACCATATGGGAAGACACATACTTAAAATACACATCACAGACAAATCTTTAAATGTTGACATCATGCCTGTTGGATTCAAAAACTACATCTTTTTTTTTCTCAGAGATGTTGGGGAATGTCCAGATGAAATCTGTCTAAAATGTGTTTGAAGTGAGAACAGCCAGAAGCACTGAAAGGTATACAGTATCATTCCCAGCTTGATTTCAGTCAATTAAATAAAGTATTGAGCCAGCCAGGAGTCGAACCTAGAATCTTCTGATCCGTAGTCAGACACGTTATCCATTGCGCAACTGGCCCCACGTCTAAGCTGAAGTCAGGTCACAGCTAGACCAGTGTACACAGTCATAGCGTCTCTCAACAACAAGGTTCCTTGGTTTTCTGTTTCAGATGCATATCTTAATTTGATCCTCCTGTTGTTGCATGAATTTTACTGCAGAGCAAGAAATGCAGCCATGAAGTGTATTCAACGTTTAAAAAGCCTTTGTATAATTTGAATCTACATAACATGTCACATTTCCTGTTGCTGAGGGAATATTGTTGTGTTGTGAGAAACTGCTGCATCTGTTGTTACACAAGTGGGTACCTGAAAATATATTCTTTCCCATACCGGGAGTTGAACCCGGGCCACCTGGGTGAAAACCAGGAATCCTAACCGCTAGACCATATGGGAAGACA
>NW_025744858.1:55000-72500 GCF_021184085.1 Oncorhynchus gorbuscha
GCTGAAGTCAGGTCACAGCTAGACCAGTGTACACAGTCATAGCGTCTGTCAACAACAAGGTTCCTTGGTTTTCTGTTTCAGATGCATATCTTAATTTGATCCTCCTGTTGTTGCATGAATTTTACTGCAGAGCAAGAAATGCAGCCATGAAGTGTATTCAACGTTTAAAAAGCCTTGTATAATTTGAATCTACATAACATGTCACATTTCCTGTTGCTGAGGGAATATTGTTGTGTTGTGAGAAACTGCTGCATCTGTTGTTACACAAGTGGGTACCTAATGAAAATATATTCTTTCCCATACCGGGAGTTGAACCCGGGCCACCTGGGTGAAAACCAGGAATCCTAACCGCTAGACCATATGGGAAGACACATACTTAAAATACACATCACAGACAAATCTTTAAATGTTGACATTATGCCTGTTGGATTCAAAAAGCTACATCTTTTTTCTCAGAGATGTTGGGGAATGTCCAGATGAAATCCGTCTAAAATGTGTTTGAAGTGAGAACAGCCAGAAGCACTGAAAGGTATACAGTATCATTCCCAGCTTGATTTCAGTCAATTAAATAAAGTATTGAGCCAGCCAGGAGTCGAACCTAGAATCTTCTGATCCGTAGTCAGACACGTTATCCATTGCGCCACTGGCCCCACGTCTAAGCTGAAGTCAGGTCACAGCTAGACCAGTGTACACAGTCATAGCGTCTGTCAACAACAAGGTTCCTTGGTTTTCTGTTTCAGATGCATATCTTAATTTGATCCTCCTGTTGTTGCATGAATTTTACTGCAGAGCAAGAAATGCAGCCATGAAGTGTATTCAACGTTTAAAAAGCCTTGTATAATTTGAATGAATCTACATAACATGTCACATTTCCTGTTGCTGAGGGAATATTGTTGTGTTGTGTGAAACTGCTGCATCTGTTGTTACACAAGTGGGTACCTAACGAAAAGATATTCTTTCCCATACCGGGAGTTGAACCCAGGCCACCTGGGTGAAAACCAGGAATCTTAACCGCTAGACCATATGGGAAGACACATACTTAAAATACACATCACAGACAAATCTTTAAATGTTGACATTATGCCTGTTGGATTTAAAAGCTACATCTTTTTTTCTCAGAGATGTTGGGGAATGTCCAGATGAAATCCGTCTAAAATGTGTTTGAAGTGAGAACAGCCAGAAGCACTGAAAGGTATACAGTATCATTCCCAGCTTGATTTCAGTCAATTAAATAAAGTATTGAGCCAGCCAGGAGTCGAACCTAGAATCTTCTGATCCGTAGTCAGACACGTTATCCATTGCGCCACTGGCCCCACGTCTAAGCTGAAGTCAGGTCACAGCTAGACCAGTGTGCACAGTCATAGCGTCTGTCAACAACAAGGTTCCTTGGTTTTCTGTTTCAGATGCATATCTTAATTTGATCCTCCTGTTGTTGCATGAATTTTACTGCAGAGCAAGAAATCCAGCCATGAAGTTTATTCAACGTTTAAAAAGCTTTGTATATACATAACATGTCACATTTCCTGTTGCTGAGGGAATATTGTTGTGTTGTGTGAAACTGCTGCATCTGTTGTTACACAAGTGGGTACCTAATGACAAGTTATTCTTTCCCATACCGGAAGTTGAACACGGGCCACCTGGGTGAAAACCAGGAATCCTAACCGCTAGACCATATGGGAAGACACATACTTAAAATACACATCACAGACAAATCTTTAAATGTTGACATTATGCCTGTTGGATTCAAAAGCTACATCTTTTTTTTCTCAGAGATGTTGGGGAATGTCCAGATGAAATCCGTCTAAAATGTGTTTGAAGTGAGAACAGCCAGAAGCACTGAAAGTTATACAGTATCATTCCCAGCTTGATTTCAGTCAATTAAATAAAGTATTGAGCCAGCCAGGAGTCGAACCTAGAATCTTCTGATCCGTAGTCAGACACGTTATCCATTGCGCCACTGGCCCCACGTCTAAGCTGAAGTCAGGTCACAGCTAGACCAGTGTACACAGTCATGGCGTCTGTCAACAACAAGGTTCCTTGGTTTTCTGTTTCAGATGCATATCTTAATTTGATCCTCCTGTTGTTGCATGAATTTTACTGCAGAGCAAGAAATGCAGCCATGAAGTGCATTCAACGTTTAAAAAGCCTTATATAATTTGAATCTACATAACAAGTCACATTTCCTGTTGCTGAGGGAATATTGTTGTGTTGTGAGAAACTGCTGCATCTGTTGTTACACAAGTGGGTACCTAACGACAAGATATTCTTTCCCATACCGGGAGTTGAACCCGGGCCACCTGGGTGAAAACCAGGAATCCTAACCGCTAGACCATATGGGAAGACACATACTTAAAATACACATCACAGACAAATCTTTAAATGTTGACATTATGCCTGTTGGATTTAAAAGCTACATCTTTTTTTCTCAGAGAGGTTGGGGAATGTCCAGATGAAATCCATCTATAATGTGTTTGAAGTGAGAACAGCCAGAAGCACTGAAAGGTATACAGTATCATTCCCAGCTTGATTTCAGTCAATTAAATAAAGTATTGAGCCAGCCAGGAGTCGAACCTAGAATCTTCTGATCCGTAGTCAGACACGTTATCCATTGCGCCACTGGCCCCACGTCTAAGCTGAAGTCAGGTCACAGCTAGACCAGTGTACACAGTCATAGCGTCTGTCAACAACAAGGTTCCTTGGTTTTCTGTTTCAGATGCATATCTTAATTTGATCCTCCTGTTGTTGCATGAATTTTACTGCAGAGCAAGAAATGCAGCCATGAAGTGTATTCAACGTTTAAAAAGCCTTATATAATTTGAATCTACATAACAAGTCACATTTCCTGTTGCTGAGGGAATATTGTTGTGTTGTGTGAAACTGCTGCATCTGTTGTTACACAAGTGGGTACCTAACGACAAGATATTCTTTCCCATACCGGGAGTTGAACCCGGGCCACCTGGGTGAAAACCAGGAATCCTAACCGCTAGACCATATGGGAAGACACATACTTAAAATACACATCACAGACAAATCTTTAAATGTTGACATTATGCCTGTTTTAAAGCTACATCTTTTTTTTCTCAGAGATGTTGGGGAATGTCCAGATGAAATCTGTCTAAAATGTGTTTGAAGTGAGAACAGCCAGAAGCACTGAAAGGTATACAGTATCATTCCCAGCTTGATTTCAGTCAATTAAATAAAGTATTGAGCCAGCCAGGAGTTGAACCTAGAATCTTCTGATCCGTAGTCAGACACGTTATCCATTGCGCCACTGGCCCCACGTCTAAACTGAAGTCAGGTCACAGCTAGACCAGTGTACACAGTCATGGCGTCTGTCAACAACAAGGTTCCTTGGTTTTCTGTTTCAGATGCATATCTTAATTTGATCCTCCTGTTGTTGCATGAATTTTACTGCAGAGCAAGAAATGCAGCCATGAAGTGCATTCAACGTTTAAAAAGCCTTATATAATTTGAATCTACATAACAAGTCACATTTCCTGTTGCTGAGGGAATATTGTTGTGTTGTGAGAAACTGCTGCATCTGTTGTTACACAAGTGGGTACCTAACGACAAGATATTCTTTCCCATACCGGGAGTTGAACCCGGGCCACCTGGGTGAAAACCAGGAATCCTAACCGCTAGACCATATGGGAAGACACATACTTAAAATACACATCACAGACAAATCTTTAAATGTTGACATTATGCCTGTTGGATTTAAAAGCGACATCTTTTTTTTCTCAGAGATGTTGGGGAATGTCCAGATGAAATCTGTCTAAAATGTGTTTGAAGTGAGAACAGCGAGAAGCACTGAAAGGTATACAGTATCATTCCCAGCTTGATTTCAGTCAATTAAATAAAGTATTGAGCCAGCCAGGAGTCGAACCTAGAATCTTCTGATCCGTAGTCAGACACGTTATCCATTGCGCCACTGGCCCCATGTCTAAGCTTAAGTCAGGTCACAGCTAGACCAGTGTACACAGTCATAGCGTCTGTCAACAACAAGGTTCCTTGGTTTTCTGTTTCAGATGCATATCTTAATTTGATCCTCCTGTTGTTGCATGAATTTTACTGCAGAGCAAGAAATGCAGCCATGAAGTGTATTCAACGTTTAAAAAGCCTTGTATAATTTGAATCTACATAACATGTCACATTTCCTGTTGCTGAGGGAATATTGTTGTGTTGTGAGAAACTGCTGCATCTGTTGTTACACAAGTGGATACCCTACGAAAATATATTCTTTCCCATACCGGGAGTTGAACCCGGGCCACCTGGGTGAAAACCAGGAATCCTAACCGCTAGACCATATGGGAAGACACATACTTAAAATACACATCACAGACAAATCTTTAAATGTTGACATTATGCCTGTTGGATTCAAAAACTACATCTTTTTTCTCAGAGATGTTGGGGAATGTCCAGATGAAATCCGTCTAAAATGTGTTTGAAGTGAGAACAGCCAGAAGCACTGAAAGGTATACAGTATCATTCCCAGCTTGATTTCAGTCAATTAAATAAAGTATTGAGCCAGCCAGGAGTCAAACCTAGAAACTTCTAATCCGTAGTCAGACACATTATCCATTGCGCCACTGGCCCCACGTCTAAGCTGAAGTCAGGTCACAGCTAGACCAGTGTACACAGTCATGGCGTCTGTCAACAACAAGGTTCCTTGGTTTTCTGTTTCAGATGCATATCTTAATTTGATCCTCCTGTTGTTGCATGAATTTTACTGCAGAGCAAGAAATGCAGCCATGAAGTGTATTCAACGTTTAAAAAGCCTTATATAATTTGAATCTACATAACATGTCACATTTCCTGTTGCTGAGGCAATATTGTTGTGTTGTGTGAAACTGCTGCATCTGTTGTTACACAAGTGGGTACCTAACGAAAAGATATTCTTTCCCATACCGGGAGTTGAACCCGGGCCACCTGGGTGAAAACCAGGAATCCTAACCGCTAGACCATATGGGAAGACATATACTTAAAATACACATCACAGACAAATCTTTAAATGTTGACATTATGCCTGTTGGAATTAAATGCTACATCTTTTTTCTCAGAGATGTTGGGGAATGTCCAGATGAAATCCGTCTAAAATGTGTTTTGAAGTGAGAACAGCCAGAAGCACTGAAAGGTATACAGTATCATTCCCAGCTTGATTTCAGTCAATTAAACAAAGTATTGAGCCAGCCAGGAGTCGAACCTAGAATCTTCTGATCCATAGTCAGACACGTTATCCATTGCGCCACTGGCCCACATCTAAGCTGAAGTCAGGTCACAGCTAGACCAGTGTACACAGTCATGGCGTCTGTCAACAACAAGGTTCCTTGGTTTTCTGTTTCAGATGCATATCTTAATTTGATCCTCCTGTTGTTGCATGAATTTTACTGCAGAGCAAGAAATGCAGCCATGAAGTGTATTCAACGTTTAAAAAGCATTGTATAATTTGAATCTACATAACAAGTCACATTTCCTGTTGCTGAGGGAATATTGTTGTGTTGTGAGAAACTGCTGCATCTGTTGTTACACAAGTGGGTACCTAATGACAAGATATTCTTTCCCATACCGGGAGTTGAACCCGGGCCACCTGGGTGAAAACCAGGAATCCTAACCGCTAGACCATATGGGAAGACACATACTTAAAATACACATCACAGACAAATCTTTAAATGTTGACATTATGCCTGTTTGATTTAAAAGCTACATCTTTTTTAATACAGTATCATTCCCTGCTTGATTTCAGTCAACTTAAACAAAGTATTGAGCCAGCCAGGAGTCGAACCTAGAATCTTCTGATCCGTAGTCAGACACGTTATCCATTCAAATCAAATCAAATCAAATTTTATTTGTCACATACACATGGTTAGCAGATGTTAATGCGAGTGTAGCGAAATGCTTGTGCTTCTAGTTCCGACAATGCAGTGATAACCAACAAGTAATCTAACTAACAATTCCAAAACTACTGTCTTATACACAGTGTAAGGGGATAAGGAACATGTACATAAGGATATATGAATGAGTGATGGTACAGAGCAGCATACAGTAGATGGTATCGAGTACAGTATATACATATGAGATGAGTGTGTAGACAAAGTAAACAAAGTGGCATAGTTAAAGTGGCTAGTGATACATGTGTTACATAAGGATGCAGTCGATGATGTAGAGTACAGTATATACATATGCATATGAGATGAATAATGTAGGGTAAGTAACATTATATAAGGTAGCATTGTTTAAAGTGGCTAGTGATATATTTACATCATTTCCCATCAATTCCCATTATTAAAATGGCTGGAGTTGGGTCAGTGTCAATGACAGTGTGTTGGCAGCAGCCACTCAATGTTAGTGGTGGCTGTTTAACAGTCTGATGGCCTTGAGATAGAAGCTGTTTTTCAGTCTCTCGGTCCCAGCTTTGATGCACCTGTACTGACCTCGCTTTCTGGATGATAGCGGGGTGAACAGGCAGTGGTTCGGGTGGTTGATGTCCTTGATGATCTTTATGGCCTTCCTGTAACAACGGGTGGTGTAGGTGTCCTGGAGGGCAGGTAGTTTGCCCCCGGTGATGCGTTGTGCAGTCCTCACTACCCTCTGGAGAGCCTTACGGTTGAGGGCGGAGCAGTTGCCGTACCAGGCGGTGATACAGCCCGCCAGGATGCTCTCGATTGTGCATCTGTAGACGTTTGTGAGTGCTTTTGGTGACAAGCCGAATTTCTTCAGCCTCCTGAGGTTGAATAGGCGCTGCTGCGCCTTCTTCACGACGCTGTCAGTGTGAGTGGACCAATTCAGTTTGTCTGTGATGTGTATGCCGAGGAACTTAAAACTAGCTACCCTCTCCACTACTGTTCCATCGATGTGGATAGGGGGGTGTTCCCTCTGCTGTTTCCTGAAGTCCACAATCATCTCCTTAGTTTTGTTGACGTTGAGTGTGAGGTTATTTTCCTGACACCACACTCCGAGGGCCCTCACCTCCTCCCTGTAGGCCGTCTCATCGTTGTTGGTAATCAAGCCTACCACTGTTGTGTCGTCCGCAAACTTGATGATTGAGTTGGAGGCGTGCGTGGCCACGCAGTCGTGGGTGAACAGGGAGTACAGGAGAGGGCTCAGAACGCACCCTTGTGGGGCCCCCGTGTTGAGGATCAGCGGGGAGGAGATGTTGTTGCCTACCCTCACTGGCACCACGTCTAAGCTGAAGTCAGGTCACAGCTAGACAAATGTACACAGTCATAGCGTCTGTCAACAACAAGGTTCCTTGGTTTTCTGTTTCAGATGCATATCTTAATTTGATCCTCCTGTTGTTGCATGAATTTTACTGCAGAGCAAGAAATGCAGCCATGAAGTGTATTCAACGTTTAAAAAGCCTTGTATAATTTGAATCTACATAACATGTCACATTTCCTGTTGCTGAGTGAATATTGTTGTGTTGTGTGAAAGTACTGCATCTGTTGTTACACAAGTGCGTACCTAATGACAAGTTATTCTTTCCCATACCGGGAGTTGAACCCCGGCCACCTGGGTGAAAACCAGGAATCCTAACCGCTAGACCATATGGGAAGACACATACTTAAAATACACATCACAGACAAATCTTTAAATGTTGACATTATGCCTGTTGGATTTAAAACTACATCTTTTTTCTCAGAGATGTTGGGGAATGTCCAGATGAAATCCGTCTAAAATGGGTTTGAAGTGAGAACAGCCAAAAGCACTGAAAGGTATACAGTATCATTCCCAGCTTGATTTCAGTCAATTAAATAAAGTATTGAGCCAGCCAGGAGTCGAACCTAGAATCTCCTGATCCGTAGTCAGACACGTTATCCATTGCGCCACTGGCCCCACGTCTAAAATGAAGTCAGGTCACAGCTAGACCAGTGTACACAGTCATAGCGTCTCTCAACAACAAGGTTCCTTGGGTTTCTGTTTCAGATGCATATCTTAATTTGATCCTCCTGGTGTTGCATGAATTTTACTGCAGAGCAAGAAATGCAGCCATGAAGTTTATTCACGTTTAAAAAGCTTTGTATAATTTGAATATATAAGATGCATATCTTAATTTGATCCTCCTGTTGTTGCATGAATTTTACTGCAGAGCAAGAAATGCAGCCATGAAGTGTATTCAACATTTTAAAAAATTGTATAATTCAAATCTACATGACATGTCACATTTCCTGTTGCTGAGTGAATATTGTTGTGTTGTGTGAAAGTACTGCATCTGTTGTTACACAAGTGTGTACCTAATGACAAGTTATTCTTTCCCATACCGGGAGTTGAACCCGGGCCACCTGGGTGAAAACCAGGAATCCTAACCGCTAGACCATATGGGAAGACACATACTTAAAATACACATCACAGACAAATCTTTAAATGTTGACATTATGCCTGTTGGATTCAAAAACTACATCTTTTTTCTCAGAGATGTTGGGGAATGTCCAGATGAAATCCGTCTAAAATGTGTTTAAAGTGAGAACAGCCAGAAGCACTGAAAGGTATACAGTATCATTCCCAGCTTGATTTCAGTCAATTAAATAAAGTATTGAGCCAGCCAGGAGTCGAACCTAGAATCTTCTGATCCGTAGTCAGACACGTTATCCATTGCGCCACTGGCCCCACGTCTAAGCTGAAGTCAGGTCACAGCTAGACCAGTGTACACAGTCATGGCGTCTGTCAACAACAAGGTTCCTTGGTTTTCTGTTTCAGATGCATATCTTAATTTGATCCTCCTGTTGTTGCATGAATTTTACTGCAGAGCAAGAAATGCAGCCATGAAGTGTATTCAACGTTTAAAAAGCCTTGTATAATTTGAATCTACATAACATGTCACATTTCCTGTTGCTGAGGGAATATTGTTGTTTGTGAAACTGCTGCATCTGTTGTTACACAAGTGCGTACCTAACGAAAAGTTATTCTTTCCCATACCGGGAGTTGAACCCGGGCCACCTGGGTGAAAACCAGGAATCCTAACCGCTAGACCATATGGGAAGACACATACTTAAAATACACATCACAGACAAATCTTTAAATGTTGACATTATGCCTGTTGGATTCAAAAGCTACATCTTTTTTCTCAGAGATGTTGGGGAATGTCCAGATGAAATCCATCTAAAATGTGTTTAAAGTGAGAACAGCCAGAAGCACTGAAAGATATACAGTATCATTCCGAGCTTGATTTCAGTCAATTAAATAAAGTATTGAGCCAGCCAGGAGTCGAACCTAGAATCTTCTGATCCGTAGTCAGACACGTTATCCATTGCGCCACTGGCCCCACATCTAAGCTGAAGTCAGGTCACAGCTAGACCAGTGTACACAGTCATAGCGTCTGTCAACAACAAGGTTCCTTGGTTTTCTGTTTCAGATGCATATCTTAATTTGATCCTCCTGTTGTTGCATGAATTTTACTGCAGAGCAAGAAATGCAGCCATGAAGTGTATTCAACGTTTAAAAAGCTTTGTATAATTTGAATCTACATAACATGTCACATTTCCTGTTGCTGAGGGAATATTGTTGTGTTGTGTGAAACTGCTGCATCTGTTGTTACACAAGTGGGTACCTAACGATAAGATATCTTTCCCATACCGGGAGTTGAACCCAGGCCACCTGGGTGAAAACCAGGAATCCTAACCGCTAGACCATATGGGAAGACACATACTTAAAATACACATCACAGACAAATCTTTAAATGTTGACATTATGCCTGTTTGATTTAAAAGCTACATCTTTTTTTAATACAGTATCATTCCCTGCTTGATTTCAGTCAATTAAACAAAGTATTGAGCCAGTGAGTCGAACCTAGAATCTTCTGATCCGTAGTCAGACACGTTATCCATTGCGCCACTGGCCCCACGTCTAAGCTGATTTCAGGTCACAGCTAGACAAGTGTACACAGTCATAGCCACTCAATGTTAGTGGTGGCTGTTTAACTTCTGATGGCCTTGAGATAGAAGCTGTTTTTCAGTCTCTGGTCCCAGCTTTGATGCACCTGTACTGACCTCGCCTTCTGGATGATAGCGGGGTGAACAGGCAGTGGTTCAGGTGGTTGAAACTGCTGCATTTGTTGTTACACAAGTGCGTACCTAACGACAAGTTATTCCTTTCTTATACCGGGAGTTGATCCAGGCCACCTGGGTGAAAACCAGGAATCCTATTCAACGTTTAAAAAGCTTTGTATAATTTGAATCTACATAACATGTCACATTTCCTGTGGGAATATTATTGTGTTGTGAGAAACTGCTGCATCTGTTGTTACACAAGTGAGTACGTAACGACAAGATAGTCTTTCCCATAACGGGAGTTGAACCAGGGCCACCTGCTTGAAAACCAGGAATCCTAACAGCTAGACCAAATGGGAAGACATATACTTAAAATACACATCACAGACAAATCTTTAAATGTTGACATTATGCCTGTTGGATTCAAAAGCTACATCTTTTTTCTCAGAGATGTTGGGGAATGTCCAGATGAAATCCGTCTAAAATGTGTTTGAAGTGAGAACAGCCAGAAGCACTGAAAGTTATACAGTATCATTCCCAGCTTGATTTCAGTCAATTAAATAAAGTATTGACCCAGCCAGGAGTCTAACCTAGAATCTTCTGATCCGTAGTCAGACACATTATGCATTGCACAACTGGCCCCACGTCTAAGCTGAAGTCAGGTCACAGCTAGACCAGTGTATTCTTTCTCATACCGGGAATTGAAACCTGGCCACCTGGGTGAAAACCAGGAATCCTTACCGCTAGACCATATGGGAAGAAACATACTTAAAATACACATCACAGTCAAATCTTTTAATGTTGACATTATGCCTGTTTGATTTAAAAGCTACATATTTTTTTAATACAGTATCATTCCCAGCTTGATTTCAGTCAATTAAATAAAGTATTGAGCCAGCCAGGAGTCGAACCTAGAATCTTCTGATCCGTAGTCAGACACGTTATCCATTGCGTCACTGGCCCCAGGTCTAAGCAGTAGTCAGGTCACAGCTAGACCAGTGTACACAGTCATGGCGTCTGTCAACAACAAGGTTCCTTGGTTTTCTGTTTCAGATGCATATCTTAATGATCCTCCTGTTGTTGCATGAATTTTACTGCAGAGCAAGAAATGCAGCCATGAAGTGTATTCAACGTTTAAAAATAATTGTATAATTTGAATCTACATAACATGTCTCATTTCCTGTTGCTGAGGGAATATTTTTACAGTTGTGAGAAACTGCTGCATCTGTTGTTATACAAGTGCGTACCTAACGACAAGATATTCTTTCCCATACCGGGAGTTGAACCCAGGACACCTGGGTGAAAACCAGGAATCCTAACTGCTAGACCATATGGGAAGTCACATACTTAAAATACACATCACAGACAAATTTTTAAATCTTTAAGAAATTCAGCCATTAAGTGTATTCAACGTTTAAAAAACCTTATATAATTTGAATCTACATATCATGTCACATTTCCTGTTGCTGAGTGAATATTGTTGTGTTGTGAGAAACTGCTGCATCTGTTGTTACACAAGTGGGTACCTAAAGAAAATATATTCTTTCCCATACCGGGAGTTGAAAACCGGCCACCTGGGTGAAAACCAGGAATCCTAACCGCTAGACCATATGGGAAGACACATACTTAAAATACACATCACAGACAAATCTTTAAATGTTGACATCATGCCTGTTGGATTTAAAAGCTACATCTTTTTTTTCTCAGAGATGTTGGGGAATGTCCAGATGAAATCCGTCTAAAATGTGTTTGAAGTGAGAACAGCCAGAAGCACTGAAAGGTATACAGTATCATTCCCAGCTTGATTTCAGTCTATTAAACAAAGTATTGAGCCAGCCAGGAGTCAAAACTAGAATCTTCTGATCCATAGTCAGAAACGTTATCCATTGCGCCACTGGCCCCACGTCAAAGCTGAAGTCAGGTCACAGCTAGACAAGTGTACACAGTCATAGCGTCTCTCAACAAGGTTATTTTTTTCTGTTTCAGATGCATATCTTAATTTGATCCTCCTGTTGTTGCATGAATTTTACTGCAGAACAAGAAATCCAGCCATGAAGTTTATTCAACGTTTAAAAAGCTTTGTATAATTTCAATATACATAACATGTCACATTTCCTGTTGCTGAGGGAATATTGTTGTGTTGTGTGAAACTGCTGCATCTGTTGTTACACAAGTGGGTACCTAACGAAAAGATATTCTTTCCCATACCGGGAGTTGAACCCAGGCCACTGGGTGAAAACCAGGAATCCTAACCGCTAGACCATATGGGAAGACACATACTTAAAATACACATCACAGACAAATCTTTAAATGTTGACATTATGCCTGTTGGATTCAAAAACTACATATTTTTTCAGAGATGTTCATGTCCAGATGAGTCTAAAATGTGTTTGAACAGCCAGAAGCACTGAAAGGGGAATGATTTCAGATGAGCCAATCCATCTATAGTCAGACACGTTATCCATGTGTTTGAAGTCAGGTCACAGAACAGCCAGTCAAGCGTCTGTCAAGAACAAGGTTCCTTGGTTTTCTGTTTCAGATGCATATCATTTGATCCTCCTGTTGTTGCATGAATTTTACTGCAGAGCAAGAAATGCAGCCATGAAGTGTATTCAACGTTTAAAAAGCCTTATATAATTTGAATCTACATAACAAGTCACATTTCCTGTTGCTGAGGGAATATTGTTGTGTTGTGAGAAACTGCTGCATCTGTTGTTACACAAGTGGGTACCTAACGAAAATATATTCTTTCCCATACCGGGAGTTGAACCCGGGCCACCTGGGTGAAAACCAGGAATCCTAACCGCTAGACCATATGGGAAGACACATAGTTAAAATACACATCACAGACAAATCTTTAAATGTTGACATCATGCCTGTTGGATTTAAAAGCTAAATATTTTTTCTCAGAGATGTTGGGGAATGTCCAGATGAAATCCGTCTAAAATGTGTTTGAAGTGAGAACAGCCAGAAGCACTGAAAGGTATACAGTATCATTCCCAGCTTGATTTCAGTCAATTAAATAAACTATTGAGGCAGCCAGGAGTCAAACCTTGAATGTTCTGATCCTGTAATCAGACACATTATCCATTGCGCCACTGGCACCACGTCTAAGCTGAAGTCAGGTCACAGCTAGACCAGTGTACACAGTCATAGCGTCTGTCAAAACAAGGTTCCTTGGTTTTCTGTTTCAGATGCATATCTTAATTTGATCCTCCTGTTGTTGCATGAATTTTACTGCAGAGCAAGAAATGCAGCCATGAAGTGTATTCAACGTTTAAAAACCCTTGTATAATTTGAATCTACATAACATGTCACATTTCCTGTTGCTGAGGGAATATTGTTGTGTTGTGAGAAACTGCTGCATCTGTTGTTACACAAGTGGATACCCTAACGAAAATATATTCTTTCCCATAACGGGAGTTGAACCAGGGCCACCTGGGTGAAAACCAGGAATCCTAACCGCTAGACCATATGGGAAGACACATACTGAAAAATACACATCACAGACAAATCTTTAAATGTTGACATTATGCCTGTTGGATTTAAAAGTGACATCTTTTTTTCTCAGAGATGTTGGGGAATGTCCAGATGATTTCGGTCAATTCAATAAATTGATTTTGGTCAATTCAATAAAGTATTGAGCCAGCCAGGAGTTGAACCTAGAATCTTCTTATCCGTAGTCAGACACTTTATCCATTGCGCCACTGGCCACACATTTAAGCTGAAGTCAGGTCACAGCTAGACCAGTGTACACAGTCATAGCGTCTGTCAATAACAAGGTTCCTTGGTTTTCTGTTTCAGATGCATATCTTAATTTGATCCTCCTGTTGTTGCATGAATTTTACTGCAGAGCAAGAAATGCAGCCATGAAGTTTATTCAACGTTTAAAAAGCTTTGTATAATTTGAATATACATAACATGTCACATTTCCTGTTGCTGAGGGAATATTGTTTTGTGAAACTGCTGCATCTGTTGTTACACAAGTGCGTACCTAACGACAAGTTATTCTTTCTGATACCGGGAGTTGAACCTAGGCCACCTGGGTGAAAACCAGGAATCCTATTCAACGTTTAAAAAGCCTTGTATAATTTGAATCTACATAACTTGTCACATTTCCTGTTGCTGAGGGAATATTGTTGTGTTGTGAGAAACTGCTGCATCTGTTGTTACACAAGTGGGTACCTTCTTACGAAAAGATATTCATTCCCATACCACCTGGGTGAAAACCAGGAATCCTATTCAACGTTTAAAAACCCTTGTATAATTTGAATCTACATAAAATTTAACATTTCCTGAGGGAATATTGTTGTGTTCTGAGAAACTGCTGCATCTTTTGTTACACAAGTGAGTACCTAACGACAAGATATTATTTTCCATACCGGGAGTTGAACCCAGGCAACCTGGGTGAAAACCAGGAATCCTAACTGCTAGACCATATGGGAAGACACATACTTAAAATACACATCACAGACAAATCTTTAAATGTTGACATTATGCCTGTTTGATTTAAAAGCTACATCTTTTTTAATACAGTATCATTCCCTGCTTGATTTCAGTCAATTAAACAAAGTATTGAGCCAGCCAGGAGTCGAACCTAGAATCTTCTGATCCGTAGTCAGACACGTTATCCATTCAAATCAAATCAAATCAAATGTTATTTGTCACATACACATGGTTAGCAGATGTTAATGAGAGTGTAGCGAAATGCTTGTGCTTCTAGTTCCGACAATGCAGTGATAACCAACAAGTAATCTAACTAACAATTCCAAAACTACTGTCTTATACACAGTGTAAGGGGATAAGGAACATGTACATAAGGATATATGAATGAGTGATGGTACAGAGCAGCATACAGTAGATGGTATCGAGTACAGTATATACATATGAGATGAGTGTGTAGACAAAGTAAACAAAGTGGCATAGTTAAAGTGGCTAGTGATACATGTGTTACATAAGGATGCAGTCGATGATGTAGAGTACAGTATATACATATGCATATGAGATGAATAATGTAGGGTAAGTAACATTATATAAGGTAGCATTGTTTAAAGTGGCTAGTGATATATTTACATAATTTCCCATCAATTCCCATTATTAAAATGGCTGGAGTTGGGTCAGTGTCAATGACAGTGTGTTGGCAGCAGCCACTCAATGTTAGTGGTGGCTGTTTAACAGTCTGATGGCCTTGAGATAGAAGCTGTTTTTCAGTCTCTCGGTCCCAGCTTTGATGCACCTGTACTGACCTCGCCTTCTGGATGATAGCGGGGTGAACAGGCAGTGGTTCGGGTGGTTGATGTCCTTGATGATCTTTATGGCCTTCCTGTAACAACGGGTGGTGTAGGTGTCCTGGAGGGCAGGTAGTTTGCCCCCGGTGATGCGTTGTGCAGTCCTCACTACCCTCTGGAGAGCCTTACGGTTGAGGGCGGAGCAGTTGCCGTACCAGGCGGTGTTACAGCCCGCCAGGATGCTCTAATTGTGCATCTGTAGAAGTTTGTGAGTGCTTTTGGTGACAAGCCGAATTTCTTCAGCCTCCTGAGGTTGAACGTTTAAGGCGCTGTATAATTTGCGCCATTCTGTCACATTTCCTGTCAGTGTGAGTGGACCAATTCAGTTTGTCTGTGATGTGTATGCCGAGGAACTTAAAACTAGCTACCCTCTCCACTACTGTTCCATCGATGTGGATAGGGGGTGTTCCCTCTGCTGTTTCCTGAAGTCCACAATCATCTCCTTAGTTTTGTTGACGTTGAGTGTGAGGTTATTTTCCTGACACCACACTCCGAGGGCCCTCACCTCCTCCCTTTAAAGGACATCTGCCGTCGTTGTTGGTAATCAAGCCTACCACTGTTGTGTCGTCCGCAAACTTGATGATTGAGTTGGAGGCGTGCGTAAAAGTGTTTGGGTGAACAGGGAAGTACAGGAGAGGGCTCAGTATCATTCCCAGCACAGTAAATTTGTATGGGGCCCCGTGTTGAGGATCTTCTGGGAGGAGATGTTGTTGCCTACCCTCACTGGCACCACGTCTAAGCTGAAGTCAGGTCACAGCTAGACAAATGTACACAGTCAAAAGCATCTGTCAACAACAAGGTTCCTTGGTTTTCTGTTTCAGATGCATATCTTAATTTGATCCTCCTGTTGTTGCATGAATTTTACTGCAGAGCAAGAAATGCAACCATGAAGTGTATTCAACGTTTAAAAAGCCTTGTATAATTTGAATCTACATAACATGTCACATTTCATGTTGCTGAGGAATATTGTTGTGTTGTGAGAAACTGCTGCATCTGTTGTTACACAAGTGGGTACCTAACGACAAGATATTCTTTCCCATACCCGGGAGTTGAACCCAGGCCACCTGGGTGAAAACCAGGAATCCTAACTGCTAGACCATATGGGAAGACACATACTTAAAATACACATCACAGACAAATCTTTAAATGTTGACATTATGCCTGTTTGATTTAAAAGCTACATCTTTTTTAATACAGTATCATTCCCTGCTTGATTTCAGTCATTAAACAAAGTATTGAGCCAGCCAGGAGTCGAACCTAGAATCTTCTGATCCGTAGTCAGACACGTTATCCATTCAAATCAAATCAAATCAAATTTTATTTGTCACATACACATGGTTAGCAGATGTTAATGCGAGTGTAGCGAAATGCTTGTGCTTCTAGTTCCGACAATGCAGTGATAACCAACAAGTAATCTAACTAACAATTCCAAAACTACTGTCTTATACACAGTGTAAGGGGATAAGGAACATGTACATAAGGATATATGAATGAGTGATGGTACAGAGCAGCATACAGTAGATGGTATCGAGTACAGTATATACATATGAGATGAGTGTGTAGACAAAGTAAACAAAGTGGCATAGTTAAAGTGGCTAGTGATACATGTGTTACATAAGGATGCAGTCGATGATGTAGAGTACAGTATATACATATGCATATGAGATGAATAATGTAGGGTAAGTAACATTATATAAGGTAGCATTGTTTAAAGTGGCTAGTGATATATTTACATCATTTCCCATCAATTCCCATTATTAAAATGGCTGGAGTTGGGTCAGTGTCAATGACAGTGTGTTGGCAGCAGCCACTCAATGTTAGTGGTGGCTGTTTAACAGTCTGATGGCCTTGAGATAGAAGCTGTTTTTCAGTCTCTCGGTCCCAGCTTTGATGCACCTGTACTGACCTCGCCTTCTGGAGCGGGGTGAACAGGCAGTGGTTCGGGTGGTTGATGTCCTTGATGATCTTTATGGCCTTCCTGTAACAACGGGTGGTGTAGGTGTCCTGGAGGGCAGGTAGTTTGCCCCCGGTGATGCGTTGTGCAGTCCTCACTACCCTCTGGAGAGCCTTACGGTTGAGGGCGGAGCAGTTGCCGTACCAGGCGGTGATACAGCCAGAAGCCAGGATGCTCTCGATTGTGCATCTGTAGAAGTTTGTGAGTGCTTTTGGTGACAAGCCGAATTTCTTCAGCCTCCTGAGGTTGAATAGGCGCTGCTGCGCCTTCTTCAC
>NW_025744858.1:77500-119136 GCF_021184085.1 Oncorhynchus gorbuscha
CTTATACACAGTGTAAGGGGATAAGGAACATGTACATAAGGATATATGAATGAGTGATGGTACAGAGCAGCATACAGTAGATGGTATCGAGTACAGTATATACATATGAGATGAGTGTGTAGACAAAGTAAACAAAGTGGCATAGTTAAAGTGGCTAGTGATACATGTGTTACATAAGGATGCAGTCGATGATGTAGAGTACAGTATATACATATGCATATGAGATGAATAATGTAGGGTAAGTAACATTATATAAGGTAGCATTGTTTAAAGTGGCTAGTGATATATTTACATCATTTCCCATCAATTCCCATTATTAAAATGGCTGGAGTTGGGTCAGTGTCAATGACAGTGTGTTGGCAGCAGCCACTCAATGTTAGTGGTGGCTGTTTAACAGTCTGATGGCCTTGAGATAGAAGCTGTTTTTCAGTCTCTCGGTCCCAGCTTTGATGCACCTGTACTGACCTCGCCTTCTGGATGATAGCGGGGTGAACAGGCAGTGGTTCGGGTGGTTGATGTCCTTGATGATCTTTATGGCCTTCCTGTAACAACGGGTGGTGTAGGTGTCCTGGAGGGCAGGTAGTTTGCCCCCGGTGATGCGTTGTGCAGTCCTCACTACCCTCTGGAGAGCCTTACGGTTGAGGGCGGAGCAGTTGCCGTACCAGGCGGTGATACAGCCCGCCAGGATGCTCTCGATTGTGCATCTGTAGAAGTTTGTGAGTGCTTTTGGTGACAAGCCGAATTTCTTCAGCCTCCTGAGGTTGAATAGGCGCTGCTGCGCCTTCTTCACGACGCTGTCAGTGTGAGTGGACCAATTCAGTTTGTCTGTGATGTGTATGCCGAGGAACTTAAAACTAGCTACCCTCTCCACTACTGTTCCATCGATGTGGATAGGGGGTGTTCCCTCTGCTGTTTCCTGAAGTCCACAATCATCTCCTTAGTTTTGTTGACGTTGAGTGTGAGGTTATTTTCCTGACACCACACTCCGAGGGCCCTCACCTCCTCCCTGTAGGCCGTCTCGTCGTTGTTGGTAATCAAGCCTACCACTGTTGTGTCGTCCGCAAACTTGATGATTGAGTTGGAGGCGTGCGTGGCCACGCAGTCGTGGGTGAACAGGGAGTACAGGAGAGGGCTCAGAACGCACCCTTGTGGGGCCCCCGTGTTGAGGATCAGCGGGGAGGAGATGTTGTTGCCTACCCTCACTGGCACCACGTCTAAGCTGAAGTCAGGTCACAGCTAGACAAATGTACACAGTCATAGCGTCTGTCAACAACAAGGTTCCTTGGTTTTCTGTTTCAGATGCATATCTTAATTTGATCCTCCTGTTGTTGCATGAATTTTACTGCAGAGCAAGAAATGCAGCCATGAAGTGTATTCAACGTTTAAAAAACATTATATAATATGAATCTACATAACATGTCACATTTCCTGTTGCTGAGTGAATATTGTTGTGTTGTGTGAAAGTACTGCATCTGTTGTTACACAAGTGCGTACCTAATGACAAGTTATTCTTTCCCATACCGGGAGTTGAACCCAGGCCACCTGGGTGAAAACCAGGAATCCTAACCGCTAGACCATATGGGAAGACACATACTTAAAATACACATCACAGACAAATCTTTAAATGTTGACATTATGCCTGTTGGATTCAAAAACTACATCTTTTTTTCTCAGAGATGTTGGGGAATGTCCAGATGAAATCCGTCTAAAATGTGTTTAAAGTGAGAACAGCCAGAAGCACTGAAAGGTATACAGTATCATTCCCAGCTTGATTTCAGTCAATTAAATAAAGTATTGAGCCAGCCAGGAGTCGAACCTAGAATCTTCTGATCCGTAGTCAGACACGTTATCCATTGCGCCACTGGCCCCACGTCTAAGCTGAAGTCAGGTCACAGCTAGACCAGTGTACACAGTCATGGCGTCTGTCAACAACAAGGTTCCTTGGTTTTCTGTTTCAGATGCATATCTTAATTTGATCCTCCTGTTGTTGCATGAATTTTACTGCAGAGCAAGAAATGCAGCCATGAAGTGTATTCAACGTTTAAAAAGCCTTGTATAATTTGAATCTACATAACATGTCACATTTCCTGTTGCTGAGGGAATATTGTTGTGTTGTGTGAAACTGCTGCATCTGTTGTTACACAAGTGGGTACCTAACGATGAGTTATTCTTTCCCATACCGGGAGTTGAACCCGGGCCACCTGGGTGAAAACCAGGAATCCTAACCGCTAGACCATATGGGAAGACACATACTTAAAATACACATCACAGACAAATCTTTAAATGTTGACATTATGCCTGTTGGATTTAAAAGCATCATCTTTTTTTCTCAGAGATGTTGGGGAATGTCCAGATGAAATCCATCTAAAATGTGTTTAAAGTGAGAACAGCCAGAAGCACTGAAAGGTTTACAGTATCATTCCCAGCTTGATTTCAGTCAATTAAATAAAGTATTGAGCCAGCCAGGAGTTGAACCTAGAATCTTCTGATCCGTAGTCATACACGTTATCCATTGCGCCACTGGCCCCACGTCTAAGCTGAAGTCAGGTCACAGCTAGACCAGTGTACACAGTCATGGCGTCTGTCAACAACAAGGTTCCTTGGTTTTCTGTTTCAGATGCATATCTTAATTTGATCCTCCTGTTGTTGCATGAATTTTACTGCAGAGCAAGAAATGCAGCCATGAAGTGTATTCAACGTTTAAAAAGCCATGTATAATTTGAATCTACATAACAAGTCACATTTCCTGTTGCTGAGGGAATATTGTTGTGTTGTGAGAAACTGCTGCATCTGTTGTTACACAAGTACGTACCTAACGACAATATATTCTTTCCCATACCGGGAATTGAAACCTGGCCACCTGGGTGAAAACCAGGAATCCTTAACCGCTAGACCATATGGGAAGAAACATACTTAAAATACACATCACAGTCAAATCTTTAAATGTTGACATTATGCCTGTTTGATTTAAAAGCTACATCTTTTTTTAATACAGTATCATTCCCTGCTTGATTTCAGTCAATTAAACAAAGTATTGAGCCAGGAGTTGAACCTAGAATCTTCTGATCCGTAGTCAGACACGTTATCCATTGCGCCACTGAACCCACGTCTAAGCTGAAGTCAGGTCACAGCTAGACCAGTGTACACAGTCATAGCGTCTGTCAACAAAAAGTTTCCTTGGTTTTCTGTTTCAGATGCATATCTTAATTTGATCCTCCTGTTGTTGCATGAATTTTACTGCAGAGCAAGAAATGCAGCCATGAAGTGTATTCAACGTTTAAAAAGCCATGTATAATTTGAATCTACATAACAAGTCACATTTCCTGTTGCTGAGGGAATATTGTTGTGTTGTGAGAAACTGCTGCATCTGTTGTTACACAAGTGGGTACCTAACGAAAATATATTCTTTCCCATACCAGGAGTCGAACCCGGGCCACCTGGGTGAAAACCAGGAATCCTAACCGCTAGACCATATGGGAAGACACATACTTAAAATACACATCACAGACAAATCTTTAAATGTTGACATCATGCCTGTTGGATTTAAAAGCTACATCTTTTTTTCTCAGAGATGTTGGGGAATGTCCAGATGAAATACGTCTAAAATGTGTTTGAAGTGAGAACAGCCAGAAGCACTGAAAGGTATACAGTATCATTCCCAGCTTGATTTCAGTCAATTAAACAAAGTATTGAGCCAGCCAGGAGTTGAACCTAGAATCTTCTGATCCGTAGTCAGACACGTTATCCATTGCGCCACTGGCCCCACGTCTAAGCTGAAGTCAGGTCACAGCTAGACCAGTGTACACAGTCATAGCGTCTGTCAACAACAAGGTTCCTTGGTTTTCTGTTTCAGATGCATATCTTAATTTGATCCTCCTGTTGTTGCATGAATTTTACTGCAGAGCAAGAAATGCAGCCATGAAGTGTATTCAACGTTTAAAAAGCCTTGTATAATTTGAATCTACATAACATGTCACATTTCCTGTTGCTGAGGGAATATTGTTGTTTGTGAAACTGCTGCATCTGTTGTTACACAAGTGGTACCTAACGACAAGTATATTCTTTCCCATACCGGGAGTTGAACCCGGGCCACCTGGGTGAAAACCAGGAATCCTAACCGCTAGACCATATGGGAAGACACATAGTTAATACACACATCACAGACAAATCTTTAAATGTTGACATTATGCCTGTTGGATTTAAAAGCGACATCTTTTTTTTCTCAGAGATGTTGGGGAATGTCCAGATGAAATCCATCTAAAATGTGTTTAAAGTGAGAACAGCCAGAAGCACTGAAAGGTATACAGTATCATTCCCAGCTTGATTTCAGTCAATTAAATAAAGTATTGAGCCAGCCAGGAGTCGAACCTAGAATCTTCTGATCCGTAGTCAGACACGTTATCCATTGCGCCACTGGCCCCACATCTAAGCTGAAGTCAGGTCACAGCTAGACCAGTGTACACAGTCATGGCGTCTGTCAACAACAAGGTTCCTTGGTTTTCTGTTTCAGATGCATATCTTAATTTGATCCTCCTGTTGTTGCATGAATTTTACTGCAGAGCAAGAAATGCAGCCATGAAGTGTATTCAACGTTTAAAAAGCTTTGTATAATTTGAATCTACATAACAAGTCACATTTCCTGTTGCTGAGGGAATATTGTTGTGTTGTGAGAAACTGCTGCATCTGTTGTTACACAAGTGGGTACCTGACAATATATTCTTTCCCATACCGGGAGTTGAAACCTGGCCACCTGGGTGAAAACCAGGAATCCTAACCGCTAGACCATATGGGAAGAAACATACTTAAAATACACATCACAGACAAATCTTTAAATGTTGACATTATGCCTGTTTGATTTAAAAGCTACATCTTTTTTTAATACAGTATCATTCCCTGCTTGATTTCAGTCAATTAAACAAAGTATTGAGCCAGCCAGGAGTCGAACCTAGAATCTTCTGATCCGTAGTCAGACACGTTATCCATTGCGCCACTGGCACCACGTCTAAGCTGAAGTCAGGTCACAGCTAGACCAGTGTACACAGTCATAGCGTTTCTCAACAACAAGGTTCCTTGGTTTTCTGTTTCAGATGCATATGTTAATTTGATCCTCCTGTTGTTGCATGAATTTTACTGCAGAGCAAGAAATGCAGCCATGAAGTGTATTCAACGTTTAAAAAGCCTTGTATAATTTGAATCTACATAACAATGTCACATTTCCTGTTGCTGAGGGAATATTGTTGTGTTGTGTGAAACTGCTGCATCTGTTGTTACACAAGTGCGTACCTAACGACAAGATATTCTTTCCCATACCGGGAGTTGAACCCGGGCCACCTGGGTGAAAACCAGGAATCCTAACCGCTAGACCATATGGGAAGACACATACTTAAAATACACATCACAGACAAATCTTTAAATGTTGACATCATGCCTGTTGGATTTAAAAGCTACATCTTTTTTCTCAGAGATGTTGGGGAATGTCCAGATGAAATCCGTCTAAAATGTGTTTGAAGTGAGAACAGCCAGAAGCACTGAAAGGTATACAGTATCATTCCCAGCTTGATTTCAGTCAATTAAACAAAGTATTGAGCCAGCCAGGAGTTGAACCTAGAATCTTCTGATCCGTAGTCAGACACGTTATCCATTGCGCCACTGGCCCCACGTCTAAGCTGAAGTCAGGTCACAGCTAGACCAGTGTACACAGTCATAGCGTCTGTCAACAACAAGGTTCCTTGGTTTTCTGTTTCAGATGCATATCTTAATTTGATCCTCCTGTTGTTGCATGAATTTTACTGCAGAGCAAGAAATCCAGCCATGAAGTTTATTCAACGTTTAAAAAGCTTTGTATAATTTGAATATATACATAACATGTCACATTTCCTGTTGCTGAGGGAATATTGTTGTGTTGTGTGAAACTGCTGCATCTGTTGTTACACAAATGAGTACCTAATGATAAGATGATCTTTCCCATACCGGGAGTTGAACCCGGGCCACCTGGGTGAAAACCAGGAATCCTAACCGCTAGACCATATGGGAAGACAAAAACTTGAAATACACATCACAGACAAATCTTTAAATGTTGACATTATGCCTGTTGGATTTAAAAGCTACATCATCTTTTTTCTCAGAGATGTTGGGGAATGTCCAGATGAAATCCATCTAAAATGTGTTTGAAGTGAGAACAATTAGAAGCACTGAAAGGTATACAGTAACAACAGGTCAGGTCACAGCTAGACCAGTGTACACAGTCATAGCGTCTGTCAACAACAAGGTTCCTCGGTTTTCTGTTTCAGATGCATATCTTAATTTGATCCTCCTGGTGTTGCATGAATTTTACTGCAGAGCAAGAAATGCAGGCATGAAGTGTATTCAACGTTTAAAAAGCTTTGTATATACATAATAATAATAATTTGAATCTACATATACATAACATGTCACATTTCCTGTTGCTGAGGGAATATTGTTGTGTTGTGTGAAACTGCTGCATCTGTTATTACAAAAGTGGGTACCTAACGATAAGATGATCTTTACCATACCGGGAGTTGAACCCAGGCCACCTGTGTGAAAACCATGAATCCTAACCACTCGACCATATGGGAAGACACATAATTAAAATACACATCACAGACAAATCTTTAAATGTTGACATTATGCCTGTTGGATTCAAAAGCTACATTTTTTTTCTCAGATGTGATGGGGAATGTCCAGATGAAATCCGTCTAAAATGTGTTTGAAGTGAGAACAGCCAGAAGCACTGAAAGGTATACAGTATCATTCCCAGCTTGATTTCAGTCAATTAAACAAATTATTGAGCAAGCCAGGAGTCGAACCTAGAATCTTCTGATCCGTAGTCAGACACGTTATCCATAGCACCACTGGCCCTACATCTAAGCTTAAGTCAGGTCACAGCTAGACCAGTGTACACAGTCATAGTGTCTGTCAACAACAAGGTTCCTTGGTTTTCTGTTTCAGATGCATATCTTAATTTGATCCTCCTGTTGTTGCATGAATTTTACTGCAGAGCAAGAAATCCAGCCATGAAGTTTATTCAACGTTTAAAAAGCTTTGTATATACATAACATGTCACATTTCCTGTTGCTGAGAGAATTTTGTTTTGTTGTGTGAAACTGCTGCATCTGTTGTTACACAAGTGGGTACCTAACGACAAGATATTCTTTCCCATACCGGGAGTTGAACACTGGCCACCTGGGTGAAAACCAGGAATCCTAACCGCTAGACCATATGGGAAAACAACATACTTACTCCTTGTTTTTCTGTTTCAGATGCATATCTTAATTTGATCCTCCTGTTGTTGCATGAATTTTACTGCAGAGCAAGAAATGCAGCCATGAAGTTTATTCAACGTTTAAAAAGCTTTGTATAATTTGAATCTACATAACATGTACATTTCCTGTTGCTGAGGGAATATTGTTGTGTTGTGAGAAACTGCTGCATCTGTTGTTACACAAGTGCGTACCTAACGACAAGATATTCTTTCCCATACCGGGAGTTGAACCCTGGCCACCTGGGTGAAAACCAGGAATCCTAACCGCTAGACCATATGGGAAAACACATACTTAAAATACACATCACAGACAAATCTTTAAATGTTGACATTATGCCTGTTGGATTTAAAAGCTACATTTTTTTTCTCAGAGATGTTGGGGAATGTCCAGATGAAATCCGTCTAAAATGTGTTTGAAGTGAGAACAGCCAGAAGCACTGAAAGCTATACAGTATCATTCCCAGCTTGATTTCAGTCAATTAAATAAAGTATTGAGCCAGCCAGGAGTCGAACCTAGAATCTTCTGATCCGTAGTCAGACACGTTATCCATTGCGCCACTGGCCCTGAAGTCAGGTCACAGCTAGACCAGTGAAGTCAGGTCAAAAACAAGGTTCCTTGGTTTTCTGTTTCAGCTATCTTAATTTGATCCTCCTGTTGTTGTGAATTTTACTGCAGAGCAGTCATGAAGTGTATTCAACGTTTAAAAAGCCTTGTCAATTTGAACAAGGTTCCTTGGTTTTCTGTTTCAGATGCATATCTTAATTTGATCCTCCTGTTGTTGCATGAATTTTACTGCAGAGCAAGAAATGCAGCCATGAAGTGTATTCAACGTTTAAAAACCCTTGTATAATTTGAATCTACATAACATGTCACATTTCCTGTTGCTGAGGGAATATTGTTGTGTTGTGAGAAACTGCTGCATCTGTTGTTACACAAGTGGGTACCTAACGAAAATATATTCTTTCCCATACCGGGAGTTGAACCCGGCCACCTGGGTGAAAACCAGGAATCCTAACCGCTAGACCATATGGGAAGACACATACTTAAAATACACATCACAGACAAATCTTTAAATGTTGACATTATGCCTGTTGGATTTAAAAGCTACATCTTTTTTCTCAGAGATGTTGGGGAATGTCCAGATGAAATCCGTCTAAAATGTGTTTGAAGTGAGAACAGCCAGAAGCACTGAAAGGTATACAGTATCATTCCCAGCTTGATTTCAGTCAATTAAACAAAGTATTGAGCCAGCCAGGAGTCGAACCTAGAATCTTCTGATCCGTAGTCAGACACGTTATCCATTGCGCCACTGGCCCCACGTCTAAGCTGAAGTCAGGTCACAGCTAGACCAGTGTACACAGTCATGGCGTCTGTCAACAACAAGGTTCCTTGGTTTTCTGTTTCAGATGCATATCTTAATTTGATCCTCCTGTTGTTGCATGAATTTTACTGCAGAGCAAGAAATGCAGCCATGAAGTGTATTCAACGTTTAAAAAGCTTTGTATAATTTGAATCTACATAACATGTCACATTTCCTGTTGCTGAGGGAATATTGTTGTGTTGTGTGAAACTGCTGCATCTGTTGTTACACAAGTGGTACCTAACGACAAGATATTCTTTCCCATACCGGGAGTTGAACCCAGGCCACCTGGGTGAAAACCAGGAATCCTAACTGCTAGACCATATGGGAAGACACATACTTAAAATACACATCACAGACAAATCTTTAAATGTTGACATTATGCCTGTTGGATTTAAAAGCATCTGTTGTTACACAATGGCCTGAAAATATATTCTTTTGGAGTTGAACCCGGGCCACCTGGGTGAAAACCAGAATCCTATCCGCTAGACCATGGGAAGACACATACTTAAAATTCACATTCTTTAAATGTTAACATTATGCCTGTTGGATTTAAAAGCTACATCTTTTTTTCTCAGAGATGTTGGGGAATGTCCAGATGAAATCCGTCTAAAATGTGTTTGAAGTGAGAACAGCCAGAAGCACTGAAAGGTATACAGTATCATTCCCAGCTTGATTTCAGTCAATTAAACAAAGTATTGAGCCAGCCAGGAGTCAAAACTAGAATCTTCTGATCCGTAGTCAGACACGTTATCCATTGCGCCACTGGCCCCACGTCTAAGCTGAAGTCAGGTCACAGCTAGACCAGTGTACACAGTCATGGCGTCTGTCAACAACAAGGTTCCTTGGTTTTCTGTTTCAGATGCATATCTTAATTTGATCCTCCTGTTGTTGCATGAATTTTACTGCAGAGCAAGAAATGCAGCCATGAAGTGTATTCAACGTTTAAAAAGCCTTGTATAATTTGAATCTACATGACATGTCACATTTCCTGTTGCTGAGGGAATATTGTTTTGTGAAACTGCTGCATCTGTTGTTACACAAGTGCGTACCTAACGACAAGTTATTCTTTCTTATACAGGGAGTTGAACCTAGGCCACCTGGGTGAAAACCAGGAATCCTATTCAACGTTTAAAAACCCTTGTATAATTTGAATCTACATAACAAGTCACATTTCCTGTTGCTGAGGGAATATTGTTGTGTTGTGAGAAACTGCTGCATCTGTTGTTACACAAGTGGGTACCTAACGAAAATATATTCTTTCCCATACCGGGAGTTGAACCCGTGCCACCTGGGTGAAAACCAGGAATCCTAACCGCTAGACCATATGGGAAGACACATACTTAAAATACACATCACAGACAAATCTTTAAATGTTGACATTATGCCTGTTGGATTTAAAAGCTACATCTTTTTTTTCTCAGAGATGTTGGGGAATGTCCAGATGAAATCCGTCTAAAATGTGTTTGAAGTGAGAACAGCCAGAAGCACTGAAAGGTATACAGTATCATTCCCAGCTTGATTTCAGTCAATTAAACAAAGTATTGAGCCAGCCAGGAGTCGAACCTAGAATCTTCTGATCCGTAGTCAGACACGTTATCCATTGCGCCACTGGCCCCACGTCTAAGCTGAAGTCAGGTCACAGCTAGACCAGTGTACACAGTCATGGCGTCTGTCAACAACAAGGTTCCTTGGTTTTCTGTTTCAGATGCATATCTTAATTTGATCCTCCTGTTGTTGCATGAATTTTACTGCAGAGCAAGAAATGCAGCCATGAAGTGTATTCAACGTTTAAAAAGCCTTTGTATAATTTGAATCTACATAACATGTCACATTTCCTGTTGCTGAGGGAATATTGTTGTGTTGTGAGAAACTGCTGCATCTGTTGTTACACAAGTGCGTACCTAACGACAAGATATTCTTTCCCATACCGGGAGCTGAACCCAGGACACCTGGGTGAAAACCAGGAATCCTAACTGCTAGACCATATGGGCAGACACATACTTAAAATACACATCACAGACAAATCTTTAAATGTTGATATTATGCCTGTTGGATTTAAAAGCATCTGTTGTTACACTGGATACCCTACGAAAATATATTCTTTCCCATACCGGGAGTTGAACCCGGGCCACCTGGGTGAAAACCAGGAATCCTAACCGCTAGACCATATGGGAAGACACATACTTTCACATCACAGACAAATCTTTAAATGTTGACATTATGCCTGTTGGATTTAAAAGCTACATCTTTTTTCTCAGAGATGTTGGGGAATGTCCAGATGAAATCCGTCTAAAATGTGTTTGAAGTGAGAACAGCCAGAAGCACTGAAAGGTATACAGTATCATTCCCAGCTTGATTTCAGTCAATTAAACAAAGTATTGAGCCAGCCAGGAGTCGAACCTAGAATCTTCTGATCCGTAGTCAGACACGTTATCCATTGCGCCACTGGCCCCACGTCTAAGCTGAAGTCAGGTCACAGCTAGACCAGTGTACACAGTCATAGCGTCTGTCAACAACAAGGTTCCTTGGTTTTCTGTTTCAGATGCATATCTTAATTTGATCCTCCTGTTGTTGCATGAATTTTACTGCAGAGCAAGAAATGCAGCCATGAAGTGTATTCAACGTTTAAAAAGCCTTGTATAATTTGAATCTACATAACATGTCACATTTCCTGTTGCTGATTGTTTTGTGAATATTGTTGTGTTGTACAGGGAGTTGAAAACTGCAGGAATGCTATCTGTTGTTACACAGTCACATTTCCTGTTGCTGAGGGAATATTGTTGTGTTGTGAGAAACTGCTGCATCTGTTGTTACACAAGTGGGTACCTAAGAAAATATATTCTTTCCCATACCGGGAGTTGAACCCAGGCCACCTGGGTGAAAACCAGGAATCCTAACCGCTAGACCATATGGGAAGACACATACTTAAAATACACATCACAGACAAATCTTTAAATGTTGACATTATGCCTGTTGGATTTAAAAGCTACATCTTTTTTTCTCAGAGATGTTGGGGAATGTCCAGATGAAATCCGTCTAAAATGTGTTTGAAGTGAGAACAGCCAGAAGCACTGAAAGGTATACAGTATCATTCCCAGCTTGATTTCAGTCAATTAAATAAAGTATTGAGCCAGCCAGGAGTCGAACCTAGAATCTTCTGATCCGTAGTCAGACACGTTATCCATTGCGCCACTGGCCCCACGTCTAAGCTGAAGTCAGGTCACAGCTAGACCAGTGTACACAGTCATGGCGTCTGTCAACAACAAGGTTCCTTGGTTTTCTGTTTCAGATGCATATCTTAATTTGATCCTCCTGTTGTTGCATGAATTTTACTGCAGAGCAAGAAATGCAGCCATGAAGTGTATTCAACGTTTAAAAAGCTTTGTATAATTTGAATCTACATAACATGTCACATTTCCTGTTGCTGAGGGAATATTGTTGTGTTGTGTGAAACTGCTGCATCTGTTGTTACACAAGTGGGTACCTAACGACAAGATATTCTTTCCCATACCGGGAGTTGAACCCAGGCCACCTGGGTGAAAACCAGGGCTAGACCATATGGGAATACTTAAAATACACATCACAGACAAATCTTTAAATGTTGACAGACCTGTTGGATTTAAAAGCATCTGTTGTTGGGATAAGAAAATATATTCTTTCCCATACGGGAGTTGAACCCGGGCCACCTGGGTGAAAACCAGGAATACTAGACCATCACATACTTAAAAATTCACATCACAGACAAGTCTTTAAATGTTAACATTATGCCTGTTGGATTTAAAAGCTACATCTTTTTTTCTCAGAGATGTTGGGGAATGTCCAGATGAAATCCGTCTAAAATGTGTTTGAAGTGAGAACAGCCAGAAGCCCTGAAAGGTATACAGTATCATTCCCAGCTTGATTTCAGTCAATTAAACAAAGTATTGAGCCAGCCAGGAGTTGAACATAGAATCTTCTGAATCATAGCCAGACATGTTATCCATTGCGCCACTGGCCCCAAATCTAAGCTGAAGTCAGGTCACAGCTAGACCAGTGTACACAGTCATAGCGTCTGTCAACAACAAGTTTCCTTCGTTTTCTGTTTAAGATGCATATCTTAATTTGATCCTCCTGTTGTTGCATGAATTTTACTGCAGAGCAAGAAATGCAGCCATGAAGTGTATTCAACGTTTAAAAAGCCTTGTATAATTTGAATCTACATGACATGTCACATTTCCTGTTGCTGAGGGAATATTGTTTTGTGAAACTGCTGCATCTGTTGTTACACAAGTGCGTACCTAACGACAAGTTATTCTTTCTTATACAGGGAGTTGAACCTAGGCCACCTGGGTGAAAACCAGGAATCCTATTCAACGTTTAAAAACCCTTGTATAATTTGAATCTACATAACAAGTCACATTTCCTGTTGCTGAGGGAATATTGTTGTGTTGTGAGAAACTGCTGCATCTGTTGTTACACAAGTGGGTACCTAACGAAAATATATTCTTTCCCATACCGGGAGTTGAACCCGGCCACCTGGGTGAAAACCAGGAATCCTAACCGCTAGACCATATGGGAAGACACATACTTAAAATACACATCACAGACAAATCTTTAAATGTTGACATCATGCCTGTTGGATTTAAAAGCTACATCTTTTTTTCTCAGAGATGTTGGGGAATGTCCAGATGAAATCCGTCTAAAATGTGTTTGAAGTGAGAACAGCCAGAAGCACTGAAAGGTATACAGTATCATTCCCAGCTTGATTTCAGTCAATTAAACAAAGTATTGAGCCAGCCAGGAGTCGAACCTAGAATCTTCTGATCCGTGTAGTCAGACACGTTATCCATTGCGCCACTGGCACCACGTCTAAGCTGAAGTCAGGTCACAGCTAGACCAGTTTACACAGTCATGGCGTCTGTCAAAAACAAGGTTCCTTGGTTTTCTGTTTCAGATGCATATCTTAATTTGATCCTCCTGTTGTTGCATGAATTTTACTGCAGAGCAAGAAATGCAGCCATGAAGTTTATTCAACGTTTAAAAAGCTTTGTATAATTTGAATCTACATAACATGTTACATTTCCTGTTGCTGAGGGAATGTTGTTGTGTTGTGTGAAACTGCTGCATCTGTTGTTACACAAGTGGGTACCTAACGACAAGATATTCTTTCCCATACCGGGAGTTGAACCCAGGCAACCTGGGTGAAAACCAGGAATCCTAACTGCTAGACCATATGGGAAGACACATACTTAAAATACACATCACAGACAAATCTTTAAATGTTGACATTATGCCTGTTGGATTTAAAAGCATCTGTTGTTACACAAGTGGATACCCTACGAAAATATATTCTTTCCCATACCGGGAGTTGAACCCGGGCCACCTGGGTGAAAACCAGGAATCCTATCCGCTAGACCATATGGGAAGACACATACTTAAAAATTCACATCACAGACAAGTCTTTAAATGTTAACATTATGCCTGTTGGATTTAAAAGCTACATCTTTTTTTCTCAGAGATGTTGGGGAATGTCCAGATGAAATCCGTCTAAAATGTGTTTGAAGTGAGAACAGCCAGAAGCCCTGAAAGGTATACAGTATCATTCCCAGCTTGATTTCAGTCAATTAAACAAAGTATTGAGCCAGCCAGGAGTCGAACCTAGAATCTTCTGATCCGTAGTCAGACACGTTATCAATTGCGCCACTGGCCCCACGTCTAAGCTGAAGTCAGGTCACAGCTAGACCAGTGTACACAGTCATGGCGTCTGTCAACAACAAGGTTCCTTGGTTTTCTGTTTCAGATGCATATGTTAATTTGATCCTCCTGTTGTTGCATGAATTTTACTGCAGAGCAAGAAATGCAGCCATGAAGTGTATTCAACGTTTAAAAAGCCTTGTATAATTTGAATCTACATAACAAGTCACATTTCCTGTTGCTGAGGGAATATTGTTGTGTTGTGAGAAACTGCTGCATCTGTTGTTACACAAGTGGGTACCTAAAGAAAATATATTATTTCCCATACCGGGAGTTAAACCCGGCCACCTGGGTGAAAACCAGGAATCCTAACCGCTAGACCATATGGGAAGACACATACTTAAAAATTCACATCACAGACAAGTCTTTAAATGTTGACATTATGCCTGTTGGATTTAAAAGCTACATCTTTTTTTCTCAGAGATGTTGGGGAATGTCCAGATGAAATCCGTCTAAAATGTGTTTGAAGTGAGAACAGCCAGAAGCCCTGAAAGGTATACAGTATCATTCCCAGCTTGATTTCAGTCAATTAAACAAAGTATTGAGCCAGCCAGGAGTCGAACCTAGAATCTTCTGATCCGTAGTCAGACACGTTATCCATTGCGCCACTGGCACCACATCTAAGCTGAAGTCAGGTCACAGCTAGACCAGTGTACACAGTCTGTCCACAACAAGGTTCCTTGGTTTTCTGTTTCAGATGTATATCTTAATTTGATCCTCCTGTTGTTGCATGAATTTTACTGCAGAGCAAGAAATGCAGCCATGAAGTGTATTCAATGTTTAAAAAGCCTTATATAATTTGAATCTACATGACATGTCACATTTCCTGTTGCTGAGGGAATATTGTTGTGTTGTGTGAAACTGCTGCATCTGTTGTTACACAAGTGGGTACCTAAGGATAAGATTACCTTTCCCATACCGGGAGTTGAACCCGGGCCACCTGGGTGAAAACCAGGAATCCTAACCACTAGACCATATGGGAAGACACATACTTAAAATACACATCACAGACAAATCATTAAATCTTTAAGAAATTCAGCCATTAAGTGTATTCAACGTTTAAAAAACCTTATATAATTTGAATCTACAAATCATGTCACATTTCCTGTTGCTGAGTGAATAGAAACTGCTGCATCTGTTGTTACACAAGTGGGTAATTAATGACAAGATATTCTTTCCCATACCGGGAGTTGAACCCGGGCCACCTGGGTGAAAAGAAGGAATCCTAACCGCTAGACCATATGGGAAGACACATAATTAAAATACACATCACAGACAAATCTTTAAATGTCGACATTATGCCTGTTTGATTTAAAAGCTACATCTTTTTTTAATACAGTATCATTCCCTGCTTGATTTCAGTCAATTAAACAAAGTATTGAGACAGCCAGGAGTCGAACCTAGAATCTTCTAATCCGTAGTCAAAGAAGTTATCCATTGCGCCACTGGCACCACGTCTAAGATGAAGTCAGGTCACAGCTAGACCAGTGTACACAGTCATAGCGTTTCTCAACAAAAAGGTTCCTTGGTTTTCTGTTTCAGATGCATATGTTAATTTGATCCTCCTGTTGTTGCATGAATTTTACTGCAGAGCAAGAAATGCAGCCATGAAGTGTATTCAACGTTTAAAAATAATTGTATAATTCAAATCTACATGACATGTCACATTTCATGTTGCTGAGTGAATATTGTTGTGTTGTGTGAAAGTACTACATCTGTTGTTACACAAGTGCATGCCTAATGACAAGTTATTCTTTCCCATACCGGGAGTTGAACCCGGGCCACCTGGGTGAAAACCAGGAATCCTAACCACTAGACCATATGGGAAGACATGCCTGTTGGATTTAAAAGCTACATCTTTTTTTCTCAGAGATGTTGGGGAATGTCCAGATGAAATCCGTCTAAAATGTGTTTAAAGTGAGAACAGCCAGAAGCACTGAAAGGTATACAGTATCATTCCCAGCTTGATTTCAGTAAATTAAATATAGTATTGAGCCAGCCAGGAGTCGAACCTAGAATCTGCTGATCCATAGTCAGACACATTATCCATTGCGCCACTGGCCCTACGTCTAAGGTAAAGTCAGGTTACAACTAGACCAGTGTACACAGTCATAGCGTCTGTCAACAACAAGGTTCCTTGGTTTTCAGTTTCAGATGCATATCTTAATTTGATCCTCCTGTTGTTGCATTAATTTTACTGCAGAGCAAGAAATGCAACCATTAAGTGAATTCAACGTTTAAAAAGCCTTGTATAATTTGAATCTACATGACATGTCACATTTCCTGTTGCTGAGGGAATATTGTTTTGTGAAACTGCTGCATCTGTTGTTACACAAGTGCGTACCTAACGACAAGTTATTCTTTCTTATACCGGGAGTTGAACCTAGGCCACCTGGGTGAAAACCAGGAATCCTATTCAACGTTTAAAAAGCCTTGTATAATTTGAATCTACATAACTTGTCACATTTCCTGTTGCTGAGGGAATATTGTTGTGTTGTGAGAAACTGCTGCATCTGTTGTTACACAAGTGGGTACCTTACGAAAATATATTCTTTCCCATACCACCTGGGTGAAAACCAGGAATCCTAACCGCTAGACCATATGGGAAGACAAAAACTTAAAATACACATCACAGACAAATCTTTAAATGTTGACATTATGCCTGTTGGATTTAAAAGCTACATCTTTTTTTCTCAGAGATGTTGGGGAATGTCCAGATGAAATCCGTCTAAAATGTGTTTAAAGTGAGAACAGCCAGAAGCACTGAAAATACAGTATCATTCACAGCTTGATTTCAGTCAATTAAACAAAATATTGAGCAAGCCAGGAGTTGAACCTAGAATCTTCTGATCTGTAGTCAGACACGTTATCCATTGTGCCACTGGCCCCACGTCTAAAATGAAGTCAGGTCACAGCTAGACCAGTTTACACAGTCATGGCGTCTCTCAACAACAAGGTTCCTTGGTTTTCTGTTTCAGATGCATATCTTAATTTGATCCTCCTGTTGTTGCATGAATTTTACTGCAGAGCAAGAAATGCAGCCATGAAGTGCATTCAACGTTTAAAAAAACGTATATAATTTGAATCTACATAACATGTCACATTTCCTGTTGATGAGGGAATATTGTTGTGTTGTGTGAAACTGCTGCATCTGTTGTTGCACACGCGGGTACCTAACGACAATATATTCTTTCTCATACCGGGAATTGAAACCTGGCCACCTGGGTGAAAACCAGGAATCCTTACCGCTAGACCATATGGGAAGAAACACAGCTAGACCAGTGTACACAGTCCTGGCGTATGTCAACATCAAGGTTCCTTGGTTTTCTGTTTCAGATGCATATCTTAATTTGATCCTCCTGTTGTTGCATGAATTTTACTGCAGAGCAAGAAATGCAGCCATGAAGTGTATTCAACGTTTAAAAAGCTTTGTATAATTTGAATCTACATAACATGTAACATTTCCTGTTCCTGAGGGAATATTGTTGTGTTGTGTGAAAGTGCTGCATCTGTTGTTACACAAGTGCGTACCTAACGACAAGATATTCTTTCCCATACCGGGAGTTGAACCCGGGCCACCTGGGTGAAAACCAGGAATCCTAACCGCTAGACCATATGGGAAGACACATACTTAAAATACACATCACAGACAAATCTTTAAATGTCGACATTATGCCTGTTTGATTTAAAAGCTACATCTTTTTTTAATACAGTATCATTCCCTGCTTGATTTCAGTCAATTAAACAAAGTATTGAGACAGCCAGGAGTCGAACCTAGAATCTTCTAATCCGTAGTCAAACAAGTTATCCATTGCGCCACTGGCACCACTTCTAAGCTGAAGTCAGGTCACAGCTAGACCAGTGTACACAGTCATGGCGTCTGTCAACAACAAGGTTCCTTGGTTTTCTGTTTCAGATGCATATCTTCATTTGATCCTCCTGTTGTTGCATGAATTTTACTGCAGAGCAAGAAATGCAGCCATGAAGTGTATTCAACGTTTAAAAAGCCTTGTATAATTTGAATCTACATAACTTGTCACATTTCCTGTTGCTGAGGGAATATTGTTGTGTTGTGAGAAACTGCTGCATCTGTTGTTACACAAGTGGGTACCTTACGAAAAGATATTCTTTCCCATACCACCTGGGTGAAAACCAGGAATCCTATTCAACGTTTAAAAACCCTTGTATAATTTGAATCTACATCAAATTTAACATTTCCTGTTGCTGAGGGAATACTGTTGTGTTGTGAGAAATTGTTGCATATTTTGTTACAGAAGTGCTTACCTAATGACAAGATATTCTTTCCCATACCTGGAGTCAAACCCTGGCCACCTGGGTGAAAACCAGGAATCCTAACCACTAGACCATATGGGAAGACACATAATTAAAATACACATCACAGACAAATCTTTAAATGTTGACATCATGCCTGTTGGATTTAAAAGCGACATCTTTTTTTCTCAGAGATGTTGGGGAATGTCCAGATGAAATCTGTCTAAAATGTTTTTGAAGTGAGAACAGCCAGAACCACTGAAAGGTATACAGTATCATTCCCAGCTTGATTTCAGTCAATTAAACAAAGTATTGAGGTAGCCAGGAGTCGAACCTAGAATCTTCCGTAGTCAGACACGTTATCCATTGCGCCACTGGCCCCGGGTCTAAACTGAAGTCAGGTCACAGCTAGACCAGTGTACACAGTCATAGCGTCTGTCAACAACAAGGTTCCTTGGTTTTCTGTTTCAGATGCATATCTTCATTTGATCCTCCTGTTGTTGCATGAATTTTACTGCAGAGCAAGAAATGCAGACATGAAGTGTATTCAACGTTTAAAAACACTTGTATAATTTGAATCTACATAAAATTTAACATTTCCTGTTGCTGAGGGAATACTGTTGTGTTATGTTAAACCACTGCATCTTTTGTTACACAAGTGCGTACCTAACGACAAGATATTCTTTCCCATACCGGGAGTCGAACCCAAGCCACCTGGGTGAAAAACAGGAATCCTAACCGTTAGACCATATGGGAAGACACATACTTAAAATACACATCACAGACAAATCTTTAAATGTTGATATTATGCCTGTTGGATTCAAAAACTACATCTTTTTTTCTCAGAGATGTTGGGGAATGTCCAGTTGAAATCCGTCTAAAATGTGTTTGAAGTGAGAACAGCCAGAAGCACTGAAAGGTATACAGTATCATTCTAAGCTGAAGTAAGGTCACAGCTAGAACAGTGTACACAGTCATAGCGTCTGTCAACAACAAGGTTCCTTGGTTTTCTGTTTCAGATGCATATCTTAATTTGATCCTCCTGGTGTTGCATGAATTTTACTACAGGGCAAGAAATACAGCCATGAAGTCTATTCAACGTTTAAAAAGCCTTGTATAATTTGAATCTACATAACATGTCACATTTCCTGTTGATAAGAGAATATTGTTGTGCTGTGAGAAACTGCTGCATCTGTTGTTACACAAGTACGTACCTAACGACAAGATATTCTTTCCCATACCGGGAGTCAAACCCAAGCCACCTGGGTGAAAACCAGGAAACCTAACCGCTAGACCATATGGGAAAACAGATACTTAAAATACACATCACAGACAAATCTTTAAATGTTGACATCATGCCTGTTGGATTTAAAAGCTACATCTTTTTTTCTCAGAGATGTTGGGAAATGTCCAGATGAAATCCGTCTAAAATGTGTTTGAAGTGAGAACAGCCAGAAGCACTGAAAGGTTTACAGTATCATTCCCAGCTTGATTTCAGTCAATTAAATAAAGTATTGAGCAAGCCAGGAGTCGAAACAAAAAATCTTCTGATACGTAGTCAGACACGTTATCCATTGCAACAGTGGCCCCACGTCTAAGCTGAAGTCAGGTCACAGCTAGACCAGTGTACACAGTCACAGCGTCCGTCAAAAACAAGGTTCCTTGGTTTTCTGTTTCAGATGCATATCTTAATTTGATCCTCCTGTTGTTGCATGAATTTTACTACAGGGCAAGAAATACAGCCATGAAGTCTATTCAACGTTTAAAAAGCCTTGTATAATTTGAATCTACATAACATGTCACATTTCCTGTTGATAAGAGAATATTGTTGTGCTGTGAGAAACTGCTGCATCTGTTGTTACACAAGATATTCTTTCCCATACCGGGAGTTGAACCCGGGCCACCTGGGTGAAAACCAGGAAACCTAACCGCTAGACCATATGGGAAGACAGATACTTAAAATACACATCACAGACAAATCTTTAAATGTTGACATCATGCCTGTTGGATTTAAAAGCTACATCTTTTTTTCTCAGAGATGTTGGGGAATGTCCAGATGAAATCCGTCTAAAATGTGTTTGAAGTGAGAACAGCCAGAAGCACTGAAAGGTTTACAGTATCATTCTAAGCTGAAGTCAGGTCACAGCTAGACCAGTGTACACAGTCATGGCGTCTGTCAACAAAAAGGTTCCTTGGTTTTCTGTTTCAGATGCATATCTTAATTTGATCCTCCTGTTGTTGCATGAATTTTACTGCAGAGCAAGAAATGCAGCCATGAAGTGTATTCAACGTTTAAAAAGCATTATATAATTTGAATCTACATAACAAGTCACATTTCCTGTTGCTGAGGGAATATTGTTGTGTTGTGAGAAACTGCTGCATCTGTTGTTACACAAGTGGGTAACCTAACGAAAATATATTATTTCCCATACCGGGAGTTGAACCCGGGCCACCTGGGTGAAAACCAGGAATCCTAACCGCTAGACCATATGGGAAGACACATACTTAAAATACACATCACAGACAAATCTTTCAATGTTGACATTATGCCTGTTGGATTCAAAAACTACATCTTTTTTCTCAGAGATGTTGGGGAATGTCCAGATGAAATCCGTCTAAAATGTGTTTGAAGTGAGAACAGCCAGAAGCACTGAAAGGTATACAGTATCATTCCCTGCTTGATTTCAGTCAATTAAACAAGGTATTGAGCCAGCCAGGAGTCGAACCTAGAATCTTCTGATCCGTAGTCAGACACGTTATCCACCGCTCCACTGGCACCACATCTAAGCTGAAGTCAGGTCACAGCTAGACAAGTGTACACAGTCATAGCGTCTCTCAACAACAAGGTTCCTTTTTTTCTGTTTCAGTAGCATATCTTAATTTGATCCTCCTGTTGTTGCATGAATTTTACTGCAGAGCAAGAAATGCAGCCATGAAGTGTATTCAACGTTTAAAAAGAGTGTATAATTTGAATCTACATAACAAGTCACATTTCCTGTTGCTGAGAGAATATTGTTGTGTTGTGAGAAACTGCTGCATCTGTTGTTACACAAGTACGTACCTAACGACAAGATATTCTTTCCCATACCAGGAGTTGAACCCGGGCCACCGGAGTGAAAACCAGGAATCCTAACCGCTAGACCATATGGGAAGACACATACTTAAAATACACATCACAGACAAATCTTTAAATGTTTGCATTATGCCTATTGGATTTAAAAACTACATCTTTTTTTCTCAGAGATGTTGGGGAATGTCCAGATGAAATCCGTTTGGAGTGAGAACAGCCAGAAGCACTGAAAGGTATAGAGTATCATTCCCAGCTTGATTTCAGTCAATTAATTAAAGTATTGAGCCAGCCAGGATTCGAACCTAGAATCTTCTGATCCGTAGTCAGACACGTTATCCATTGCGCCACTGGCCCCACGTCTAAGTTGAAGTCAGGTCACAGCTAGACCAGTGTACACAGTCATGGCGTCTGTCAACAACAAGGTTCCTTGGTTTTCTGTTTCAGATGCATATCTTAATTTGATCCTCCTGTTGTTGCATGAATTTTACTGCAGAGCAAGAAATGCAGCCATGAAGTGTATTCAACGTTTAAAAAACCTTATATAATTTGAATCTACATAACATGTGACATTTCTTGTTGCTGAGGGAATATTGTTGTGTTGTGTGAAACTGCTGTATCTGTTGTTACACAAGTGCATACCTAACGACAAGATACTCTTTCCCATACCGGGAGTTGAACCCAGGGCACCTGGGTGAAAACCAGGAATCCTAACCGCTAGACCATATGGGAAGATACATAATTAAAATACACATCACAGACAAATCTTTAAATGTTTGCATTATGCCTATTGGATTTAAAAGCGACATCTTTTTTTCTCAGAGATGTTGGGGAATGTCCAGATGAAATCCGTCTAAAATGTGTTTGAAGTGAGAACAGCCAGAAGCACTGAAAGGTAAACAGTATCATTCCCAGCTTGATTTCAGTCAATTAAGTAAAGTCTTGAGCCAGCCAGGAGTCGAACCTAGACTCTTCTGATCCGTAGTCAGACACTTTATCAATTGCGCCACTGACCCCAAGTCTAAGATGAAGTCAGGTCACAGCTAGACCAGTGTACACAGTCATAGCGTCTGTCAACAAAAAGGTTCCTTGGTTTTCTGTTTCAGATGCATATCTTAATTTGATCCTCCTGTTGTTGCATGAATTTTACTGCAGAGCAAGAAATGCAGCCATGAAGTGTATTCAACGTTTAAAAAGCATTATATAATTTGAATCTACATAACAAGTCACATTTCCTGTTGCTGAGGGAATATTGTTGTGTTGTGAGAAACTGCTGCATCTGTTGTTACACAAGTGGGTAACCTAACGAAAATATATTATTTCCCATACCGGGAGTTGAACCCGGGCCACCTGGGTGAAAACCAGGAATCCTAACCGCTAGACCATATGGGAAGACACATACTTAAAATACACATCACAGACAAATCTTTCAATGTTGACATTATGCCTGTTGGATTCAAAAACTACATCTTTTTTCTCAGAGATGTTGGGGAATGTCCAGATGAAATCCGTCTAAAATGTGTTTGAAGTGAGAACAGCCAGAAGCACTGAAAGGTATACAGTATCATTCCCTGCTTGATTTCAGTCAATTAAACAAGGTATTGAGCCAGCCAGGAGTCGAACCTAGAATCTTCTGATCCGTAGTCAGACACGTTATCCAATGCTCCACTGGCACCACATCTAAGCTGAAGTCAGGTCACAGCTAGACAAGTGTACACAGTCATAGCGTCTCTCAACAACAAGGTTCCTTTTTTTCTGTTTCAGTAGCATATGTTAATTTGATCCTCCTGTTGTTGCATGAATTTTACTGCAGAGCAAGAAATGCAGCCATGAAGTGTATTCAACGTTTAAAAAGAGTGTATAATTTGAATCTACATAACAAGTCACATTTCCTGTTGCTGAGGGAATATTGTTGTGTTGTGAGAAACTGCTGCATCTGTTGTTACACAAGTACGTACCTAACGACAAGATATTCATTCATATACCAGGAGTTGAACCCGGGCCACCGGAGTGAAAACCAGGAATCCTAACCGCTAGACCATATGGGAAGACACATACTTAAAATACACATCACAGACAAATCTTTAAATGTTGACATCATGCCTGTTGGATTTAAAAACTACATATTTTTTTCTCAGAGATGTTGGAGAATGTCCAGATGAAATCCGTTTGAAGTGAGAACAGCCAGAAGCACTGAAAGGTATAGAGTATCATTCCCAGCTTGATTTCAGTCAATTAATTAAAGTATTGAGCCAGCCAGGATTCAAACCTAGAATCTTCTGATCCGTAGTCAGACACGTTATCCATTGCGCCACTGGCCCCACGTCTAAGTTGAAGTCAGGTCACAGCTAGACCAGTGTACACAGTCATGGCGTCTGTCAACAACAAGGTTCCTTGGTTTTCTGTTTCAGATGCATATCTTAATTTGATCCTCCTGTTGTTGCATGAATTTTACTGCAGAGCAAGAAATGCAAACTTGAAGGGTATCAATGTTTAACAAGTCTTGTAATTATTAATCTACAAAACATGTCACATTTCCTGTTGCTGGGGGAATATTGTTGTGTTGTGTGATTCTGCTGCTATTTAAAATGTGGCATCTGTTCTTACACAAGTGCATCACAAATGACAAGATGTTCTTTCCCATACAGGGAGTTCAACCCGGTGCGAATACCAGGAATCCTAACCTTAAGATAAACCACAGAAAACTGTAAAGAAGGAAGAAAGAAAACGTGGATTTGTTAAGTGATACTGATAAGCTCGTGACGACCTTAACCTCGGAAGTAAGACAACGCCTAAAACATAGATAAAGGTATGAGTATAAATCAGCAATACATCAGGTGCCTAAAAAGTGTTTTCTAAATGTGTATAGAACACAACTGTACTGAAAGATCCAGGGTTGATGTCTAATGAACACTTATGGGGGTATATGTTTGATTACCCATCCTGTAGAGTGAAACTCTATAAAAATAAAAAAAAATTTACCTTTATTTAACTAGGCAAGTCAGTTAAGAACAAATAGGAGTTTGTTCTAGGAGTTAGGAGTGGACTACAGGATTGAAGACTGGCACATGTTTCGCAAGGTGGTGTGTCCTGAACTGAGAGTTAGCTCAAAGGGTTAAAAAGGTTTCCTTTTCTGGATTGTGTTAGAATCCTAGCAGGGTCTGCACTCATAACCGTTGTCACAATGACCTAGCTGTTATTCGGGAAGCGTCCTCCTAAATAGAGTGGAAAGTGTTCCTTTTTTGGACAAGAAATATACAGGCAGAGGGTTCAAGAAAATTCACTGCTCCTGGTGAGGCTTCTCATAACCTCGGCATATTGCTGTATATGTACAGTGTGCTAACCGATTGCGCCACAGGCTCCATAGAAAACAGAATGCTGATCACCAATGATTGCACAAAGATGGTTGTACGATATTTGGTCCAACGCCAGCTTGTGATTGAGCATCCTGGTTAGCTTGGTCAGTGGAGCATGAGACTTCTAGTCTCAGAGGTGTGGGTTCGAGGGCAATGTTGGGGAAACTTTTTATTCGCCGAAGCATCACCTCACTTTGCAAACTGCCATCCACTTCCTCTAAAGAGTAGGCTTGCCAACCTGCATTGCAGATGTGTCAGGCTCAGCTGGTGCAACATGAGAGCCTGGTATTGAATACTAGCAGTGCCTGCACTCATAACTGTTATCACAATGACCTACCTATTACTCAAGATCTACTGTTCAGTCGTGTGGTCAGGTGCCACAAAAAGGGACTTTGGAAAATTACTATAGCCCTTATGCACATTCCATGACCGAACATTCGAAGCACACTTCCTACCATTGTGGTAATTTCCGGTGACGCAAACTATATAACAAAAGTCTAGTTGTTATCGACAATATAACATTACTACCACTATGTCGCAGTTTTTTACTAGGTGTCTTCAGGACTTGCCTCAAATTAATATTAATTATGTACATCGAATTGCTAAATCAGCCTCCGAGACTCCAGCTAGCAAGAACGAAAACTGGTTCAAGATGTATATAGGAAGCTACATAGACAACTATGAAGGTGAGTCAGTGACAGATATAGCTAGCTACAATCATATTAGCTAGCTAGCTAATTTAACCAGTAACTGTACTTCGTAAAATGATGTAACATTGACAGAATCTACCTAAGAATGTATGTATTTTCATTAGCTTGCTTAAAAATGATGCTTGCTAGCTATATTTGCTCGCTGTTATTCATGTCTTCCATTGTACACAGTAACTTTCGCGAAGCGGATCCTGTGTTCTGCCTTTCTACCAGGACAACGGAATGGATCCCAGCCGGTGACCCAAAAAAACGACTCCGTAAAAGAGGGAAACGAGGCGGTCTTCTGGTCAGACTCTGGAGACGGGCACATCGTGCACCACTCCCTAGCATTCTTCTCGCCAATGTCCAGTCTCTTGACAACAAGGTTGATGAAATCCGAGCAAGGGTAGCATTCCAGAGGGACATCAGAGACTGTAACGTTCTTTGCTTCACGGAAACATGGCTCACTGGAGAGACGCTATCGGAGGCGGAGCAGCCAGCGGGTTTCTCCACGCAGCGCGCTGACAGAAACAAACATCTTTCTGGTAAGAAGAGGGGCGGGGGCGTATGCCTTATGGCTAACGAGACGTGGTGTGATCACAGAAACATACAGGAACTCAAATCCTTCTGTTCACCTGATTTAGAATTCCTCACAATCAAATGTCGACCGCATTATCTACCAAGAGAATTCTCTTCGATTATAATCACAGCCGTATATATTCCCCCCCAAGCAGACACATTGATGGCTCTGAACAAACTTTATTTGACTCTTTGCAAACTGGAATCCATACATCCTGAGGCTGCATTCATTGTAGCTGGGGATTTTAACAAGGCTAATCTGAAAACAAGACTCCCTAAATTGTATCAGCATATCGATTGCGCAACCAGGGCCGGTAAAACCTTGGATCATTGTTATTCTAACTTCCGCAACGCATATAAGGCCCTGCCCCGCCCTCCTTTCGGAAAAGCTGACCACGACTCCATTTTGCTGATCCCTGCCTACAGACAGAAACTAAAACAAGAAGCTCCCATGCTGAGATCTGTCCAACGCTGGTCCGACCAAGCTGATTCCACACTCCAAGACTGCTTCCATCACGTGGACTGGGATATGTTTCGTATAGCGTCAGATAACAACATTGACGAATACGCTGATTCGGTGTGCGAGTTCATTAGAACGTGCGTTGAAGATGTCGTTCCCATAGCAACGATTAAAACATTCCCTAACCAGAAACCGTGGATTGATGGCAGCATTCGCGTGAAACTGAAAGCGCGAACCACTGCTTTTAATCAGGGCAAGGTGACTGGTAACATGACCGAATACAAACAGTGCAGCAATTCCCTCCGCAAGGCTATCAAACAAGCTAAGCGTCAGTATAGAGACAAAGTAGAATCTCAATTCAACGGCTCAGACACAAGAGGTATGTGGCAGGGTCTACAGTCAATCACGGACTACAAGAAGAAAACCAGCCCAGTCACGGACCAGGATGTCTTGCTCCCAGACAGACTAAATAACTTTTTTGCCCGCTTTGAGGACAATACAGTGCCACTGACACGGCCTGCAACGAAAACATGCGGACTCTCCTTCACTGCAGCCGAGGTGAGTAAAACATTTAAAAGTGTTAACCCTCACAAGGCTGCAGGCCCAGACGGCATCCCCAGCCGCGCCCTCAGAGCATGCGCAGACCAGCTGGCCGGTGTGTTTACGGTGATAGAGGAATTCTTAATCCCTTTATGTTTTATTGCCGAAATCAATTCAATTCGCACTCATTTCTAATTCATGATAAGTTGTAAGTTTATCATTTGCATGAATTAGCAAGAGACCAGTCTTAAAAACAAGTTCAGCATTTATTCTTGATGAGTACTAAATGCTCACACACACATTACCACAGGTTATAAACTGAAAATGACGTCAGCGTTTTCCAAACGTTCCGTTTCACAAACAGAGGGCCCCTCTAATTCTCAAGCCTCCGCGTTATCAGCACGAAGTCAAGGCCAGTCAGCATAAATCAACATTCCCGACCATTTTGGAGATGGCCCGTTCCCACCACTTGGAGATTTGTACAACTGAATGAACTTAAAGAACAGACCTTCATTGTTACTAAACTTCCTGACTACATTATATACAATTGTGAAAGGGAGCAAGAGGGACAGTACATTGTAGCATTTGGACTAGTCAGTTTCTGATTGGAATGTATACATAATTAGTCATTTCAAACATATTTTCCTCTATCAATCCTCCCTTTGATCAAATATTATACATTCAATTCTACATCTAGTTTTATTTAATCATAAAAAATGAAAGTATAAACGAACTTATCTAACCTTTTTATAGAGGTTTATCAGATTATCATATGAATAGACAAATAATCAACAAATCAATTATAAATGTTTATCCAAATCAAATCAAATCAAATCAAATTTATTTATATAGCCCTTCGTACATCAGCTGATATCTCAAAGTGCTGTACAGAAACCCAGCCTAAAACCCCAAACAGCAAACAATGCAGGTGTAAAAGCACGGTGGCTAGGAAAAACTCCCTAGAAAGGCCAAAACCTAGGAAGAAACCTAGAGAGGAACCGGGCTATGTGGGGTGGCCAGTCCTCTTCTGGCTGTGCCGGGTAGAGATTATAACAGAACATGACCAAGATGTTCAAATGTTCATAAATGACCAGCATGGTCAAATAACAATAAGGCAGAACAGTTGAAACTGGAGCAGCAGCACAGTCAGGTGGACTGGGGACAGCAAGGAGCCATCATGTCAGGTAGTCCTGGGGCACGGTCCTAGGGCTCAGGTCCTCTGAGAGAGAGAAAGAAAGAGAGAATTAGAGAGAGCATATGTGGGGTGGCCAGTCCTCTTCTGGCTGTGCCGGGTGGAGATTATAACAGAACGTGGCCAAGATGTTCAAATGTTCATAAATGACCAGCATGGTTGAATAATAGTAAGGCAGAACAGTTGAAAGTGGAGCAGGAGCATGGCCAGGTGGACTGGGGACAGCAAGGAGTCCTCATGTCAGGTAGTCCTGGGACATGGTCCTAGGGCCCAGGCCAGTTGAAACTGGAGCAGCAGCATGGCCAGGTGGACTGGGGACAGCAAGGAGTCATCATGTCAGGTAGTCCTGGGGCATGGTCCTAGGGCTCAGGTCCTCCGAGAGAGAGAAAGAAAGAGAGAAGGAGAGAATTAGAGAACGCACACTTAGATTCACACAGGACACCTGAATAGGACAGGAGAAGTACTCCAGATAAACAAACTGCCCCCCGACACATAAACTACTGCAGCATAAATACTGGAGGCTGAGACAGGAGGGGTCAGGAGACACTGTGGCCCCATCCGAGGACACCCCCAGACAGGGCCAAACAGGAAGGATATAACCCCACCCACTTTGCCAAAGCACAGCCCCCACACCACTAGAGGGAAATCTTCAACCACCAACTTACCATCCTGAGACAAGGCCGAGTATAGCCCACAAAGATCTCCGACACGGTACAACCCAAGGGGGGGTGGGGGACCCAGACAGGCCGACCACAACAGTGAATCAACCCACCCAGGTGACGCACCCCCCCAGGGACGGCACGAGAGAGCCCCAGCAAGCCAGTGACTCAGCCCCCGTAACAGGGTTAGAGGCAAAGAATCCCAGTGAAAAGGGGAACCGGCCAGGCAGAGACAGCAAGGGCGGTTCGTTGCTCCAGAGCCTTTCCGTTCACCTTCCCACTCCTGGGCCAGACTACACTCAATCATATGACCCACTGAAGAGATGAGTCTTCAGTAAAGACTTAAAGGTTGAGACCGAGTTTGCGTCTCTGACATGGGTAGGCAGACCGTTCCATAAAAATGGAGCTCTATAGGAGAAAGCCCTGCCTCCAGCTGTTTGCTTAGAAATTCTAGGGACATTTAGGAGGCCTGCGTCTTGTGACCGTAGCGTACGTGTAGGTATGTACGGCAGGACCAAATCAGAGAGGTAGGTAGGAGCAAGCCCATGTAATGCTTTGTAGGTTAGCAGTAAAACCTTGAAATCAGCCCTTGCTTTGACAGGAAGCCAGTGTAGAGAGGCTAGCACTGGAGTAATATGATCAAATTTTTTGGTTCTAGTCAGGATTCTAGCAGCCGTATTTAGCACTAACTGAAGTTTATTTAGTGCTTCATCCGGGTAGCCGGAAAATAGAGCATTGCAGTAGTCTAACCTAGAAGTGACAAAAGCATGGATTAATTTTTCTGCATCATTTTTGGACAGAAAGTTTCTGATTTTTGCAATGTTACGTAGATGGAAAAAAGCTGTCCTCGAAATGGTCTTGATATGTTCTTCAAAAGAGAGATCAGGGTCCAGAGTAACGCCGAGGTCCTTCACAGTTTTATTTGAGACGACTGTACAACCATTAAGATTAATTGTCAGATTCAACAGAAGATCTCTTTGTTTCTTGGGACCGAGAACAAGCATCTCTGTTTTGTCCGAGTTTAATAGTAGAACGTTTGCAGCCATCCACTTCCTTATGTCTGAAACACATGCTTCTAGCGAGGGCAATTTTGGGGCTTCACCATGTTTCATTGAAATGTACAGCTGTGTGTCATCCGCATAGCAGTGAAAGTTTACATTATGTTTTCGAATAACATCCCCAAGAGGTAAAATATATAGTGAAAACAATAGTGGTCCTAAAACAGAACCTTGAGGAACACCGAAATGTACAGTTGATTTGTCAGAGGACAAACCATTCACAGAGACAAACTGATATCTTTCCGACAGATAAGACCTAAACCAGGCCAGAACATGTCCGTGTAGACCAATTTGGGTTTCCAATCTCTCCAAAAGAATGTGGTGATCGATGGTATCAAAAGCAGCACTAAGGTCTAGGAGCACGAGGACAGATGCAGAGCCTCGGTCCGATGCCATCAAAATGTCATTTACCACCTTCACAAGTGCCGTCTCAGTGCTATGATGGGGTCTAAAACCAGACTGAAGCATTTCGTATACATTGTTTGTCTTCAGGAAGGCAGTGAGTTGCTGCGCAACAGCCTTCTCTAAAATCTTTGAGAGGAATGGAAGATTCGATATAGGCCGATAGTTTTTTATATTTTCTGGGTCAAGGTTTGGCTTTTTCAAGAGAGGCTTTATTACTGCCACTTTTAGTGAGTTTGGTACACATCCAGTGGATAGAGAGCCGTTTATTATGTTCAACATAGGAGGGCCAAGCACAGGAAGCAGCTCTTTCAGTAGTTTAGTTGGAATAGGGTCCAGTATACAGCTTGAAGGTTTAGAGGCCATGATTATTTTCATCATTGTGTCAAGAGATATAGTACTAAAACACTTGAGCGTCTCTCTTGATCCTAGGTCCTGGCAGAGTTGTGCAGACTCAGGACAACTGAGGTTTGGAGGAATACGCAGGTTTAAAGAGGAGTCCGTAATTTGCTTTCTAATAATCATAATCTTTTCCTCAAAGAAGTTCATAAATTTATCACTGCTAAAGTGCAAGTCATCCTCTCTTGGGGAATGCTGCTTTTTAGTTAGCTTTGCCACAGTATCAAAAAGGAATTTCGGATTGTTCTTATTTTCCTCAATTAAGTTAGAAAAATAGGACGATCGAGCAGCAGTAAGGGCTATTCGGTACTGCACGGTACCGTCCTTCCAAGCTAGTCGGAAGACTTCCAGTTTGGTGTGGCGCCATTTCCGTTCCAATTTTCTGGAAGCTTGCTTCAGAGCTCGGGTATTTTCTGTGTACCAGGGAGCTAGTTTCTTTTGAGACATTTTTTTAGTTTTTAGGGTGCAACTGCATCTAGGGTATTGCGCAAGGTTAAATTGAGCTCCTCAGTTAGGTGGTTAACGGATTTTTGTCCTCTGGCGTCTTTGGGTAGGCAGAGGGAGTCTGGAAGGGCATCAAGGAATCTTTGTGTTGTCTGTGAATTTATAGCACGACTTTTGATGTTCCTTGGTTGGGGTCTGAGCAGATTATTTGTTGCAATTGTAAATGTAATAAAATGGTGGTCCGATAGTCCAGGATTATGAGGAAAAACATTAAGATCCACAACATTTATTCCATGGGACAAAACTAGGTCCAGCGTATGACTGTGAGAGTGAGTGGGTCCAGAGACATGTTGGACAAAACCCACTGAGTCGATGATGGCTCCAAAAGCCTTTTGGAGTGGGTCTGTGGACTTTTCCATGTGAATATTAAAGTCACCAAAGATTAGAATATTATCTGCAATGACTACAAGGTCTGATAGGAATTCAGGGAACTCAGTGAGAAACGCTGTATATGGCCCAGGAGGCCTGTAAACAGTAGCCAACTCTCCACATTTCATTAATCAATTCTAACCTTAACTCCAACTGTTTTTAAACCTACATCAGAATCATAACTCTTCCTTCCGGATTTTCGTCACGGCCTTCATTAAAAAAACAGTTTAATCGTGGAAACCAATTACAATCTAATTCCCCTTTATTTCAACACTAGCCTCATCAAACATAAATTTCCCACAAATGACAGATCCGGATTCGTCCACTTCCTCTGTAGACATGCCTTCAGTCCTCCACAGGTCAGAATCTGGAATCGGCCCATAACGCACCATCTGTTGGGTCATTGATCTTTCCAGAGTCCTGGAAACAAGGCTTCGCACACAGGGAATTAGACAACAGCCGCATAAAATTAAAACAGTCATACAGGTAGATACAGCCCAAAACACTGTGATTACAACACTTTTCCATTTTCCAAATGTACTATCAAACCAATTAGTCAGGGAAGGATCCACCCCAGAGTTTTCTGCCAACTCGTGAGCCAGGGTGGTCAAACCAGCTAAGGCTTTGGTCACAGATCCGTCCGGAGCTGTGTCATTCGGGATGAAAGTACAACACATGTTCCCGAAGATCACACATACTCCTCCCTTTTCAGCCAATAACATATCCAATGCAATTCTATTCTGCCAAGCCATCAGGCTGGTTGCTTCAGTCTGTTCTGCCAACCCTTTAATCGCATCTCTGGAATAATTGATAAAGCGCTGTTGATTATAATAAATATAATTAATCCAGTCTACATTCTTATTGAGAGTAGACCATCAAAAAATACTTGACTCTAATCCTGCTAGTATCTTGTTTCTTGCCTTGAACTCATCCGGCACCCCTCATGGAACCCCAATGTTATCAATATATACTCTGTCGTCAAAAGACCCAGATGGAGCATCCCTTCTCTCTCGTTTGACTAACTTCGTGTCTTGGTGTTGTATGAGTGTAAAATGCATTCCTAAATGTACTAAAGCACATAGTCCAGTCCAATCAGTCGGCAATACCGGCCACAAACTCATTCCCCCGCACAACCACCAGATGTCAGCCCTGGCCACCTTCAACATTTTGAAATCTCCAGAGTTCAACCAGCCTGTCAAATCAGACATGTTCTCGTCAGTGGTAATATTCTCTGTCTCATTGCAGGTACCAACTTCCCCCACGTATTTCCCGTGTGTACTGTATCTGGCCAAACAGTAATATTCTCCTCTCATCACGGTAAAGGGAGGAAGTCTTGATTTAAGTGGAACCTGGGGATATAAATAGTGTAAATCAACACAGAACTATTCGTACTGCTCCTTTACCCTGGATGATTACACTAGGAATAGCCGTTGTTTTAGAGGGATTGGTTGAACTTCGGCCAATCATATTCTCCTTATCAACTCTAACTTCTGCCACCTGGAACGGTACCATAGTATCAGTTGAAAACTGGTCGAAGCCCACATACCATAACCCGAGATCCTGAGTATTGACCGCCTTAATGTTAATTCGCACCTTTATACAATACTTCCTCTGTTCGGGAACACAGTCCAAAACGCCAACCCTTACTATACTCCACCTGGTCCCAAATTGAGTGTATGGGTTTACGTAGCCATCCCTTTCAGTGTGAGCTATGACCTGGCTCCACGACTTACACGGTGATTTACACAAATACTTCCCATAGAGTCCCATGGTTCTAGACTGCCAAGGGGTGAATGACCCCAATTGATCTACACAAAATTCTACTGAGAGATCCTTGCCCAATTCCACCCTCACTTCCTTACTATTTTGTTTCAGTGACCTTCTGAGAATCTTAGGTAACATCCCATTTCCCTCATCTAGCACATGAGTCAAATTATCCTCTTTGGCACTTTCTGGGGGATCATGGTGAATCAGGAATATGGCCCCCACAATAAAACAGCTCAGCACGGTCAGTGCACACGTGAATCCCCACCCTCTCCCCGAGAACACATCAACAGCCAGAGGCCAAGCCATCACTTCACTTCTAGGAACGCTCACAGCTGGGGAAAGGTCAGGTATAGGGAATCTTCAGAAGGAGTTTGACCCCTGTTCCATATGGGTCACGGTTCCTCTCCTACTCATGTGACCGTCCGACAGTGCTAGTGTGACTCACCCTCTTACAATGTGTGATATGTACCCAGGTAGCTCTTTCGGCTATTCTCACAGCGAAGGCAGTCACCAGTAGTACTTGTGAATTACTAGTAAATGGTCCCTCCCACCGAGGCTCCTTCCAGTTTTTTTCTTCAATGATTGGATCCAGATCCAGTCTCCTGGTTGAATCTCGTGTGCCACCTCCCTCTGTAGTTCTCCTGCTGGGCATAAAACTTTTGACATACGTGTTTGATTAATGAACAACCTCCTCATGTGTTCCACCATACTGCTTTCTATTTCTACATTTGCTTCCTCCAATCGCCCTAATTGGGGCATTCTATAGGGTCTACCAAAAACCTTCTCAAATGGAGATAGCCCCTCCTTATCAGGGGTTATTCTAATAGTCATTAACACTATGGGCAGGCATTTTATCCAGTTCATTCCAGTACTTAGGTGTGTTTTCCTTAATCAACCTTTTACCGATCGAATCATGTTCTCGAAAACAATGTTTCTTCATATTTATATCCAATTTCTGACCTATATGATCAATTACTTGATTAGAAAAATGGGAACCATTGTCGCTATAAATAGTTTTCTGGTAATCCGAATCGCGGAATTATCTCCTGACATAATGCTCTAGCCACGGTTTCTGCGTCTGCTGAGGATGTAGGAAACGCTTCTACCCATTTGGTATATTTATCAATTATTGTTAAACACCACTTCTTGTTTTCACTCTTAGTTAATTCAATAAAGTCCATTTCCAAATGTTGGAATGGGTACTTATCTGCTGGGTAAACTCCTTGTGGTACCATTACTGCACCTTGGTTGTTACTTTGTGCACATATAGTACACCGTGAGCAAAAGTTTTTAAAATAGTTAGTTATTCCATATGCTACAAGGTGCTGTTTAACCATTCCTACCATCCCCCCTGTTGATACATGGCTTTGCCCATGTATCAATACAGCAGCATATTTAAACAGTGACTTAGGTAAAACAGGTAGATTCCCTTTATGCCAAATACCTCCTCTATCTACAGCTCCCATTCTGACCCATTTAGTAACTTATTTACCCACTATGTTATCTTTGCTCTTCCTGGCCCCCCCTCTAACTTCTCTGCTCTCCCACCTTCAAGGTCTCTGCGGTGCGGGGAGGGCTCCTCTGTATGTTTCTCATGTTTTCCAAATTTGAACTACATGGGAACTACAAACCCATGGACCCTCTTTTAGAAAAAAAATGTCTATGAGCGGCTTTTCTCCAAATTCCTTAATCAATCTATCTTAATCCTAACAATAATCCTAACTCCTCATAGATGTCCTATATTCCTGTTAAATATAATACTATTTAAAAACTTATAATCTAATAGATGCTAACCATATTAAAAATCCTTCCTACACTAACAAGCCCTCTCCTTGGGGACCCTCAGTATTCTATCTGACAATAACATGGGTTTAATATGTGTTGCAAAGTGTGGAATAAAACTTTGGTCCTGGAAAACAGAGTAAAGCAGAACAAAGCATTCTTATAACCCATCTGGTCCTCTCAGCTATTCTTATCCAGCATCAGGTGGGCACCATGCCACCCTTCACGACAGGGAGAACAAACATACATGGGTCATCCTCAGTCAGTCTTATGAAAGCATGCTTCACCTCAGCCTCTCCAACTGGAGCATCAAGCAAAGGCATCATGCCTGAAGCCTTCCACATCTGTAACAGACTTCTTAAAACACGGTATGATGCAAGCAGCACATCACATCAATAACAAATAATACAGGAATTAGGGTCAGAAATCCAGTAACCACCATACCAGTATACTTACCAAACCAGGCTCCCAACCAGGGTGGACAGTCAGACTCCTCTACCCCCGCCATGGTCCTCATCTCAGCAGATAGTGCATCAAGCCCATTTAAGGCCCTTAGATATACTACCATCTGGACTGGTGTTATTAGGGATATACGTACAACATTGTTCACTGAACATTTTGTAGACTCCCCCCTGACTTGCAAGAAGCATATTCTAAGCAAGTCCATTCTGTATATGACAGCCACAAATTGTCCCTACCATCAAAACCAGTCTCCGTGCCTCATCGATCAATAGCTGAATAGTCTAACATTAATTACCTGAATGGGATTTTTAGCATAGTGGTGACAGGTTCGGTCCAGGGGTGATAGAGGAGTGTGTCTGGCCCCGGTCCGTCTGAGACCTCCGGTTTTGGCAGTACCTTAATAGAAAACACACCCACTGTGTCTGTCCCGGTCCTTTGTAGTCCGTGGGTGTAAGTGCCTGCATCAGAGAGCTTAATAGTTTTGATGGTTAGTAGGATTTCATCACCTTTACAAAGTTCAACAGTGCTCCCAGGTTTCCCCCATATCATGGAAAGCCTATCCACCTTTGTGGGATCCCCTATGCTATAAAGATATCCTCTTCTCCAGTCCCAAAACTGTCCCAAGTTGGTTATCATACGGACACCCTCCCCTATTACACAGGTAATGTCTCCCGTCTTTTGACACTCCTTTAACCGTGTTAAAACCAAACAAAAATATCTCAATTTCTTCCCTGCCCTGTTGGCTCTAAATATGTTATCTTCCCCTATTTATTCTCAATGATAAATATGACATTCTCTCTGTTACAATACCAAATCCCTAATAGCCCATTCAAAAAACTTCACAGCTAATGTTATAAGACAGAATCCTGAACCACTTTCTCATTTGCGGTTCAAACAGTAATTCTAACCCTCAACCAAAACTGCTTCATTTCTAATGAATTTACCTTAATACTAGTAACTCAATATGACCCCATTCATTATACAAATGACTCTCCCCCCGAGGCTGATCAGACCTTGGGAGCCAGTCATGATAAGGTCAAAAGGTCATACCATATTAGGCATAAAGAACCCTTTATCTTTTGAATAGAAATAGTCACCTGTATAATTCAAACCCATAAAAAAAACATATCATAAGGTTCGATATGTGAGCCTGCCTCTTTAAAATACCCTTGCACTAAACAAACAGTTCCATGTGTATAATTTGCAGACCTTTTTCAATTTGGTCGTTTAAAGCTTATCTCACCCCAAAGTTATAATCCCAGGAGGCCTCTAAAGTGAGCCACCTCACCCCTAACTATCATTCCCTAATGCTATTTCGAATCAGAAACTCAATAAGTGAACTATAACTAAACCTAATGATAATTCCCCTTTGACTCAAATCATTAATCATAAGTTTTAAACATCGTCTACGGATATGTTTACTTAAATGACCATGCTACCTTTAGATACAATTAACCCGATAACATTATTATCCAATGCATTACTTTTTCTCTCTGCCGCAAATGTCATACATTTCACAGTGTAAGGAATTCATAATTTAAACCCCGATATTTAATAAATATGCATTCGCATTCTCTCATGGCTCCTTTAATTTACTTATCTTGGGTAACTTTCATCCGTTCCAGAACAAAGAGTTCTACCTAAACCCGCCAGAACACACTGTTCAACTAAGTTAAATCAAACCCAAAAATTGACTATAACCAATAAACAAATAAACAAAACACTTTTATCTCAACTTCTGAAAGGTTTACTCGAAGCCTCGATACACACTCTAATAGCCATACAGTTTGCTCCGTTATTCCCAGTTTTCTGGTGACAAAAGTGTCGCGCTAGTGACGTCATCATCAAGCGCTCAATCTGCCAATTCGTAGCGACTTCAAATGAATTGTAAATAAGTCTTGTTCGATTAACCAAACCTAATTTTTCACATCTGTTCAAATCCTGAATTATAATTTACCACCCCAACCAATCATCTCTAAATTCGCCAATTTTATAAAAGCTTTTCGATGGACATAAATCATAATTGTCTCTTTGTTATCATTTAGAATCCATTTTGCTCTAAATACCTGTCTCGTCTTTGACTTAGTATTTTAATTACAACTCTATTCCCAATACGTTATTCACTTGTCTAATTACAACTCAGACCAGCATTAGCGAGTGCTCGCCTTAAAAATGCTTTGTCTCTGGGAACAGGGAAATCCCCTTAACCCAAACATTTACTCCTACAACGACACCCAATAATTCTTATGATCCCTTCACGTCGTTCGTTTTAAATCTCTTGATGTATCATGTAACTTATTTTTCTCTCTTCGAATTGTCGTCCTACAATATTTTTTCCCACTGTCATACACTCAAACCACTGTGATTACCGTGCACTGTCCCTTTAAGATAAGACTTTCCATTTGTTCCCTGCAATGAGAACGGAAACCAGATAGTTTTTAGAATACGTTACTTTTTTGTTCAAATTCACTGGCGTTACCTTAACCAAACATCAATAATCAGAAAAACAATCACAACTTCTTACGATTAAACTATTCTTACCTAATTTATAGTCAAAAGCGTTGCACTATATAGCCCCATTTGAGTGTCTAGCAATTCCGTTGCTTGGCTATAGACACCAATCTGCCCGCCTTTGTAAAATATATATTCCCTATTCCGATTGAGTTCAGTTTTAAATTATAATCAGAGTAAACCCAACCGAACTTCTCAATTTAATTTACCCTAACATTTAACGTACCCTGTTTTTGTGTTAAACTTCTCATGTCAATTGATTCATAAATAGCCATAACGTCCAGGCAGGCTGGAAATGTATTGTATCTCTCCGTTATCCCCTCCATTTAACTTTAGGTAACTCTCTCTCTTCTGTTCAGGATACCACGGTTTACTGCCCCTTCTGGAGGATTTGGGTACCCATATAAAACAGGATACATTTTTTTCAAAAGTTGCTAATATATGCATATAAAAAATATTATCGAATAGAAAACACTCTTAACGCTTCTAAAATCGTTTACATTTTGTCTCTATGTAAAGCAGAAGTGTCAGGGCATGCATTCTCCCAAAGTCTCTCTTGTAATGGAAAAAGTTGGCACCACTTTGACGTCATCGTATACGCACTTACCAAGCAGTTACAAGCCTGGGAAGAGTCTGTATGTGTTCAGCGCGAAGCCTGCTTCCAATGAGGCGTGTAACTGTGAGAATCACGCGCTCACGAGACTTTGAGCGTGCCGAAAGGTCTCGGTCACGCCAAAAAACAGTGCACCTATTTGCGCGCTCTGCACATTTTCTCTCTTTCCCTCAGGATCGATTAAAAGACGTGTGTGTTTCGCTTCGTCCTCACAATTGCTGTAGACCTTTATAACATGTTAAAGCTTAATTATGAACATAGTTTGACAAGTTTACTCGACATATGATATATATTTTCGACGTTTTGGTGCGCATCCACTTGAAATTTGCCTACATTTTGACCGAAAAGTGGTTATTTTGAGAACCGAAAGACGCAGACTTGAAAACTGAACGCTAATTTGGTGAGTATAATCCCTTCCAGGTCTTCTGATGGAAGAACAGCAAAGGTAAGGGAATATTTATGTGTTAATTTTGGGTTTCTGTCGACTCCAAGATAGAGGAGTCATTATGCTAATGTGGGAGCGCCGACTCCCTATTATAGCCTAGTAAACGCAAAATGTAATGTTATAAATAAAAGTAACACAGTGTTTGCATTTAGAAGAAGTGTATCTTCCTATACATATGTAAAACATGCATATTTAGTCAAAGTTTATGATGTGTATTCCTTGTTAGCTGACGTTATCTGCCGGAGCTATTTAATTTCTCCGGACATTTTAGTAGCATTTTTTGAACGATGCATCATTTTAAACAGAGATTTATGGATATATATAGCATATTATTGAAAAAAAAATGAATGTACTGTGTAACATGTTATATTACTGTCATCTGATGAAGATTTCAAAAGGTTAGTGAAATGATTTTTCTTTTAATCCTGCGTTTGTTGATTGCATATTTTTTCCTACTTGGCTATGCTAATGAGCTATGTCTGCGGTGGTGGTTTGACATAAATATGTGCTATGTTTTCGCCGTAAAACATTTTAGAAATCTGACTTGCTGGCTAGATAAACAACTTGTTTATCTTTCATTTGAGCTATTTTACTTGTTAATGTGTGGAGGTTAAATATTTTTAGGAATATTTTGCGCATTGTGCGTTATGGTAATGAGCTTGAGCTGTAGTCACGCTACCCGCACAGGAATATAACCCCCTAACTTAATTACGACTCCCATCTCAATACATTATTATTCCACCCGATCATTTTGGGCGGAATATGATTCAAAATTGTATTGAAATATGAGCGAAATTTTTTTGCCGTTTTTTTTTATGAATTCTTTTATCAATTCTATGTAGAACACCTAATATCTGTTCAGTTATATCTTTTGCAAACACTGGCGACCGTTTTTTTCAGGCAAAACATGCAAATAGGTCAATTACGATCTAAAATCAATTTTAGTTAAACGGGAACCGAACCGTGGATTACCGTTGGTGAGACGGCTGCGCTCACCACTCCCCTACCATCGCAATGGAATTTGACTGAGACTCTCCGCAAATATACCCATTTTCACAGTTAATTGTATTTGTTACTCCGACATCTAGACAACAGAAATTAGCCCAAATTTAAACGCCCAACTTTTTCTCTCAGTTTAGGATTCTCATTAATCTCGCTCCCTTTGTATCTGTTTTAGAAGGGATTCTAACTTTTCGACATCTAGGCGTCCGTCAAAACCATACCTTTTTCCCATTTAGGACAGAAATCTACATACCTTCTATCTTTTTGTTTCATATAATGGTAATCTTCCGTCTTTGCAGAAAGCAGTTTAGAAGTGTTACTACCCATTATAAATCCTAGCCGTTCTTTTGTAGCTATGGTATCTAATCACTTATCTATGCCTTTCTATATAATTTTAAATTCTATGTGCGTGCAGTTCTATAAATTTGTAATTTACCGTTACTTAGTTACTTCTAGTTACTATCCTGTCTGCCTATGTGTGTGTTCCTTTAAAAATAATCAGTATGTATTTTCCATCTCGGTCGGGTGCGTTTCTCATGATTTAAGTTTAGCTCTTTTATGGATATCTTACCAATAGCTTAGACTTTTGAAACAAACATTAGGTCTAACCTAACAACTATAAGCCCAGGGTTTGTAAGGCCCTAGTTAAAATCTTATTTTCCGGTTGTGTCAGTAAAGAACTCTAATAATCGTTATCTCACGCCACTAATTGTTAGATTTTCCTCTCGCATTAGATTTAAGTTACCCTCTCCTCCTTATTCGGCTAAACAATCCTTCCTTTTCTGTCTTAATCTCGCATGATTAAGTTTAGCTCTTTTATGGAAATCCTACCAATAGTTTTGACTTTTGAATCAGACTTTTAGGTCTAACCTAACAACTATAAGCCCAGGGTTTGTAAGGCCCTAGTTAAAATCTTATTTTCCGGTTGTGTCAGTAAAGAACTCTAATAATCGTTATCTCACGCCACTAATTGTTAGATTTTCCCTCTCGCCTGAAAACATCATGTCTACAAATATGGCTTTTATCTCATTTCTTTAGATTTAAGTTTCCCTCTCCTCCCCATTTGGATATTTTCCGTAGTATTAGTTGAATCGGGACGGTGATCAATACTGCCACTATTTAAATGACC
>NW_025744859.1:0-5083 GCF_021184085.1 Oncorhynchus gorbuscha
ATCAGAATAACATGTTGGGGCGGCAGCGTAGCCTAGTGGTTAAGAGCTTTGGACTAGTAACCGGAAGGTTGTGAGTTCAAACCCCGAGCTGACAAGGGTACAAATCTGTCGTTCTGCCCCTGAACAGGCAGTTAACCCACTGTTCCCAGGCTGTCATTGAAAATAAGAATGTGTTCTTAACTGACTTGCCTGGTTAAATAAAGGTAAAATAAATAAAAAATAAATAAAAATGTTGTCCTTTAGAGAGGATGTTGGGATAATTGTTCAGATTGTTCAGATATATATATATATATAAGAACTGACTGTTGTAGAGAGGACACTACAGGAGACAGAATGTTGTAGAGAGGACACTACAGGAGACAGAATGTTGTAGAGAGGACACTACAGGAGACAGAATGTTGTAGAGAGAGGACACGACAGGAGACAGAATGTTGTAGAAGGACACTACAGGAAATTGGAGAGAACATAGGGAGGACACTACAGGAGACAATGTTGTAGAGAGGACACTACAGGAGACAGAATGTTTATACCAGGAGACAATGTTGAAGGACACTACAGGGCAGTGTTGAGAGGACACTACAGGAGACAGAATGTTGTAGAGAGGACACTACAGGAGACAAGCCAGAACCGTAGAGAGGACACTACAGGAGACAGAATGTTATAGAGGACACTACAGGAGACAGAATGTTGTAGAGAGGACACTACACAGGAGATGAGAGGACACACAGGAGACAATGTTGTAGAGAGGACACTACAGGAGACAGAATGTTGTAGAGAGGACACTACAGGAGACAGAATGTTGTAGAGAGGACACTACAGGAGACAGAACGTTGTAGAGAGGACACTACAGGAGACAGAATGTTGTAGAGAGGACACTACAGGAGACAGAATGTTGTAGAGAGGACACTACAGGAGACAGAATGTTGTAGAGAGGACACTACAGGAGACAGAATGTTGTAGAGGACACTACAGGAGACAATGTTGTAGAGAGACACTACAGGAGACAGAATGTTGTAGAGGAGGAGGACACTACAGGAGACAGAATGTTGTAGAGAGGACACTACAGGAGACAGAATGTTGTAGAGAGGACACTACAGGAGACAGAATGTTGTAGAGGACACTACAGGAGACAGAACTATTGTAGAGAGGACACTACAGGAGACAGAGGACACTACAGGAGACAATGTTGGGAGGACACTACAGGAGACAGAACGTTGTAGAGAGGACACTACAGGAGACAGAACGTTGTAGAGAGGACACTACAGGAGACAGAATGTTGTAGAGAGGACACTACAGGAGACAGAATGTTGTAGAGAGGACACTACAGTAGACAGAACACTACAGGAGACAGAACGTTGTAGAGAAGGAACTACAGGAGACAGAACGTTGTAGAGAGGACACTACAGGAGACAGAACGTTGTAGAGAGGACACTACAGTAGACAGAACGTACAGAGACAGAATGTTGGACACTACAGGAGACAGAACGTTGTAGAGAGGACACTACAGGAGACAATGTTGTAGAGAGGACACTACAGGAGACAGAATGTTGTAGAGAGGACACTACAGGAGACAGAATGTTGTAGAGAGGACACTACAGGAGACAGAACGTTGTAGAGAGGACACTACAGGAGACAGAATGTTGTAGAGAGGACACTACAGGAGACAGAATGTTGTAGAGAGGACACTGACAGGAGACAGAACACTACAGGAGACAGAATGTTGTAGAGAGGACACTACAGGAGACAGAGCGTTGTAGAGGACACTACAGGAGACAGGCAGGTGAGAGGACACTACAGGAGACAGAATGTTGTAGAGGACACTACAGAGACAGAATGTTGTAGAGACACTACAGTAGACAGAACTCTCAAGGAGACAGAGCGTTGTAGAGAAGGAACTGGGCAGGCGAACATGAGAGGACACTGAGGAGACAGAACGTTGTAGAGGACACTACAGTGGGCAAGATGTTGTAGACAGGACACTACAGGAGACAGAATGTTGTAGAGAGACCTCTAGGAGACAGAATGTTGTAGAGAGGACACTACAGGAGACAGAATGTTGTAGAGAGGACACTACAGGAGACAGAATGTTGTAAAGAGAACACTACAGGAGACAGAATGTGGTAGAGAGGACACTACAGGAGACAGAATGTTGTAGAGAGGACACTACAGGAGACAGAATGTTGTAGAGGAGACAGAATGTTGTAGAGAGGACACTACAGGAGACAGAATGTTGTAGAGATGACACTACAGAGGAATGTTGTAGAGAGGACACTACAGGAGACAGAATGTTGTAGAGGACACTACACGAGACAGAACGTTGTAAAGAGGACACTACAGGAGACAGAATGTTGTAGAGAGGACACTACAGGAGACAGAATGTTGTAGAGAGGACACTACAGGAGACAGAATGTTGTAGAGAGGACACTACAGGAGACAGAACTGAATGTTGCATTCTCACTTTTGTGAGTTATCATAGAGAAATGATGGACACAGAGACATATCTTGGAAGGAGTTAAGATGACACGGGCCTATAGATAACACTTCACTTCCTGGTTCTTAATGTAATCAGGAGTCAGAATGAGGCCTGCAGATGAGGCCTGAATAGCAGGTTCTGGACACAGGTCCTGGACATGAATATTCAACAGGTCCTGACATGAATAGTTCAACAGGTTCTGGACATGAATATTCAACAGGTCCTGGACATGAATATTCAACAGGTTCTGACATGAATATGTCGGGGAATAATATTCAACAGGTCCTGGTCTATTTTTTTCCCCATTGAACACAGATTCAGTTTAACATTCCTTTTCTTTCCAGGAACCAATGACACGTCGTGTACACACACACAGCATCATGTACACACACACAGCATCATGTACACACACACACACAGCATCATGTACACACACACACACAGCATCATGTACACACACACACACAGCATCATGTACACACACAGCATCATGTGCCACACACACACACAGCATCATGTACACACACACACAGCATCATGTACACACACACAGCATCATGTACGTACACACACAGCATCATGTACACACACACAGCATCATGTACACACACAGCATCATGTACACACACACACAGCATCATGTACACACACACACAGCATCATGTACACACACACACAGCATCATGTACACACACACACAGCATCATGTACACACACACAGCATCATGTACACACACACAGCATCATGTACACACACACACAGCATCATGTACACACACACACAGCATCATGTACACACACACACAGCATCATGTACACACACACACAGCATCATGTACACACACACACAGCATCATGTACACACACACACAGCATCATGTACACACACACACAGCATCATGTACACACACACAGCATCATGTACACACACACACACAGCATCATGTACACACACACAGCATCATGTACACACACACAGCATCATGTACACACACACACAGCATCATGTACACACACACACAGCATCATGTACACACACACACAGCATCATGTACACACACACACACAGCATCATGTACACACACACAGCATCATGTACACACACACACAGCATCATGTACACACACACACACACAGCATCATGTACACACACACACACAGCATCATGTACACACACACACAGCATCATGTACACACACACACAGCATCATGTACACACACACACAGCATCATGTACACACACACACACAGCATCATGTACACACATACAGCATCATGTACACACACACAGCATCATGTACACACACACAGCATCATGTACACACACAGCATCATGTACACACACAGCATCATGTACACACACAGCATCATGTACACACACACACAGCATCATGTACACACACACACAGCATCATGTACACACACACACACAGCATCATGTACACACACACAGCATCATGTACACACACACACAGCATCATGTACACACACACACAGCATCATGTACACACACACACAGCATCATGTACACACACACACAGCATCATGTACACACACACACAGCATCATGTACACACACACACACAGCATCATGTACACACACACAGCATCATGTACACACACACAGCATCATGTACACACACAGCATCATGTACACACACACAGCATCATGTACACACACATACAGCATCATGTACACACACAGCATCATGTACACACACACACAGCATCATGTACACACACACACACAGCATCATGTACACACACACACAGCATCATGTACACAAACACAGCATCATGTACACACACAGCATCATGTACACACACACACACACACAGCATCATGTACACACACACAGCATCATGTACACAAACACACACACAGCATCATGTACACACACACACACACAGCATCATGTACACACACACAGCATCATGTACACACACACAGCATCATGTACACAAACACAGCGTCATGTACACACACACAGCATCATGTACACACACACAGCATCATGTACACACACACAGCATCATGTATACACACACACAGCATCATGTACACAAACACAGCATCATGTACACACACACAGCATCATGTACACACACACAGCATCATGTACACACACACAGCATCATGTATACACACACACAGCATCATGTACACACACACAGCGTCATGTACACACACACATGACAACGATGATACCCCATATTTGGGAGGTAGAGCTAGTTGCTGATGATGATACTGTGAGGGTAAAATATGTGTGTGTGTTTGAAAGGGAAGATTATCACAATGGCTGGGGCTGATGATGATCATCTATGATTATGTCATTTGTAATATGCAAATGAAAGGTATGGAGATGTGATGGTAATCTGCCCCCTATGGGTGGAGTTATATCCTTCCGATGATACCCCCGGCACAGGGGCCAAACAGGCAGGATATAACCCCACCCACTTTGCCAAAGGACAGCCCCCACACCACGAGATTGATATCCGTAAACCACTGACCTAGTACCCTGAGACGAGGCCGAGTATAGCCCACGAAGATCTCCCCCACAGCACGAACACGATCACGTCAGTGACTCAACCCACTCAAGTGACGCACCC
>NW_025744860.1:0-5066 GCF_021184085.1 Oncorhynchus gorbuscha
CAGGTCTGAGGTCCCTTTAACAACAACAACATTGACAACTTAGCAATTAAAGCAATATGTCCTTTCATATGTTTAAACATAAGTGAATGCACATCTTCCTTTTAAAAGCCATTGGCCATATGATACGGATTGTTCATACACTTTATAGTTATCAAATAAATAGTCAAGTACATATACCCCAACTTTCCCTATAAATCGTAGACCTTGAATCAAAATATAATCTCACAGCGGGTAGGAAGGCAAGGGGCCCTTGAAACATTAACACAGTTCTAATTTGTCTTCACGGTCTACACATTTAGAATATCTAGAGTTATCCACTATGCTTTTCACAGACCCTTCTAAAAGGACCCAAAAGGTCTTTGGATCCATGTCTATAGGAATGCACCAGCAACATTCCAACAGCCTGACTCTCAATTTGATTACCATTATTCTCCATTCACATCAGTGGTCCATCAGGCATGGTCCATCAGCTGTGTCTGATGTGTGGCTGCTAGGCTAAACTTTAACCCCAGCCTGTCTGGAGGGCCACTGTGACAGGGGGTCAAGGGTAAAGGGGGAAGGGGGCTTATGGAACGGATTTGGGGGGGCTGTCTGGGAGAGAAGGGTCCAGACTGTCCCAGACGTCTGGTTGAGAGTACAGGGAGGCTGTGTATCCTGCACCCCTTTAGATCCTCACCCCACTCTGTCTGTTTCCCTTAACCCCCTGGGCCTTAATGAACAGGTGGACTGCTGAGGGATTGTCTGGGACTGGCGGGGTGCTGGTTCCCAGACAGGGGTGTGTAAAGTGGATACACAGACAGACACAAAGAGGTCCTAACGTACACAAACACACAGAATCATTGCATAAACACATGATATACTGTATTATATGCATATAAAACACATAAAATCAGAATCCACACTATATCCCCACCATTAAAACAGGGCCTTCAGAAAGTATTCACACCCCTTTACTTTTTCACATTTTGTTGTGTTACAGCCTGAATTTAAAATGGATTAAATTGAGATTTTGTGTCACTGTCTACAAGCAATAACCCATAAAGTCAAGAGTGGAATTATAGTTGTAGGTACTTTCACAAACTAATAAGAAATGAAAAGATGAAATGTCTTGAGTCCCAATAATTATTTAATTATTTAATTAATCCCTTTGTTATGGCAAGTCTAAATAGTTCAGGAGTAAAAATGCATAACAAATCATATAATAAATTGCATGGACTCATTCGCGGTCAATAATAATGGTTAACATGATTTTTGAATAACTACTCCATCTCTGTGCCCCCACACAGAATTATCTGTAAGGTCCCTCAATTGAATAGAATTTCAAGCACAGATTCAACTACAAAGACCAGGTAGGATGCCTGGCAGGGGTTTCCGATGCCTGGCAAAGAAGGACACCGATAGGGAAATGTTTACAAAAAAAGCAGACGCTGAATATCCCTTTGAGCATGGTGAAGTTATTAATTACACTTTGGATGTATAAATACACCTAGTCACTACAAAGATACAGGCGTCCTTCCTAACTCAGTTGCTGGAGAGAAAGGAAACTGCTCAGGGGATGTCCCCTGAGGCCAAAATTGTAATTATAAAACAGTTACAGAGTTTAATGGTTATGATGAGCAAGCTGTGAGAATGAATCAACATTGTAGATACTCACAACACAAATCTAAATGACAGAGTGAAAAGGAGGTCTGTAAAGAATAAAAAATGTTCCAAAACATGCATCCTGTTTGTGACAAGGCACTTAAAGGTGCAATTATGTAGAAATCACTCTGCCATTTCGTGATTGCTAAAATTCTAATGGTTTACCTCATTTCAGTTTGTGACAAAACAAGCATGTATATTGTAGAATTATTGTACCATCTAAACCGCTGTGAAATATTTTTTTATTTATTATTTTTTTAAATTTACCTTTATTTAACCAGGTAGGCTAGTTGAGAACAAGTTCTCATTTGCAACTGCGACCTGGCCAAGATAAAGCATAGCAGTGTGAACAGACAACACAGAGTTACACATGGAATAAACAATTAACAAGTCAATAACACAGTAGAAAAAAATGGGCAGTCTATATACAATGTGTGCAAAAGGCATGAGAGGTAGGCGAATAATACAATTTTGCAGATTAACACTGGAGTGATAAATGATCAGATGGTCATGTACAGGTAGAGATATTGGTGTGCAAAAGAGCAGAAAAATAAATAAATAAAAACAGTATAAAGAACAGTATGGGAATGAGGTAGGTGAAAATGGGTGGGCTATTTTCCTATAGACTATGTACAGCTGCAGCGTCGGTTAGCTGCTCGGATAGCTGATGTTTGAAGTTGGTGAGGAGATAACAGTCTCAACTTCAGCGATTTTGCAATTCGTTCCAGTCACAGGCAGCAGAGTACTGGAGCGAAGGCGGCCAAATGATGTGTTGGCTTTAGGGATGAAATATATTTTCATTATAACCAAAATATTGTATTTTCAGCTGTTTGAAACTGGTGTACAAAACCAAAAGTAAAAGAAGCAAAATTAACCTTAAGAAGGGGAAGCAAAGAAATGGACCACATAGAACAGATCTACCGCTTCTTAGTTTTTTTTTCAATGAGAATGTCACCCAAAAAGTTAAATATTTCAGCTTTAAGTAATACTACTAAAAATGTTGCAAAGAAATTAAGTTTTTGTTCTAAATATAATATTTGGGGCAAATCCAACACAACATATCACTGAGTATCACTCTTCATATTTTCAAGCATGGTTGTGTCTGCATCATGTTATGGGTGTGCTTGTCATGGGCAAGGACTAGAAGGTTTTGGGGATAAAAATATACAGAATACAGATATAAGCACAGGCAAAATCCTATAGGAAAATCTGGTTCAGTCTGCTGTCCAACAGACACTACGAGAAAAATTCACCTTTCATCAGGACAATAACCTAAAACGCAAGGCCAAATCTACACTGGAGTAGCTTAGCAAGGCATCATTGAATGTTCCCAAGTTACTGTTTTTGTAATGAATTTCCTCCTCTTCTTCCCAGAAATCAGGACCAATATCGTGGTAATTGTCCATGGTTCTTTTTAATATGTTAAGGTACACATGAACAACTGACTACAAAAAACAGAAATGGAACTCAAAACAGTCTATCTGGTGCAAAGACAGAGACAGGAACAATCACACAGTGAAACCCAGGCTACCTAAGTATGATTCTCAATCAGAGACAACTAATGACAGCTGCCTCTGATTGAGAACCATACAAACAGCTATAGAAATTCCCAAAACCTAGAAAAACAAACATAGACTGCCCCACCCAACTCACGCCCTGACCATACTAACTAAATACAAAACACAGGAAATAAAGGTCAGAACGTGACAGTACCCCCAAGGTGCGGACTCAGCCGCAAAGGCCTTGACCTATAGGGGAGGGTCTGGGTGGGAGTCTGTCCGCGGTGGCGGTTCTGGCGCGGGACGCGAGATTGCTCACCATTGTCTTAGTCCGCCTTATTGTCCGCCTCTGTGGCTTTCTCACCATGGCAACCTCTCTCAATGACCCCACTGGACAGAGGGGCAGAAGCTCTGGACAGAGGGGCAGGGCTCTAGCGCCTCTGGGCTGTGGGGCTCTGGCGCCTCTGGGCTGAGGAGCTCTGGCGCCTCTGGGCTGAGGGCTCTGGCGCCTCTGGGCTGAGGGCTCCGGCAGCGCCCGGACAGGCGGGAGGCTCCGGCAGCGGCGCGGGCAGGCGGCGGGAGGCTCCCGGCGCGGCGCCGGACAGGCGGGACGCTCCGGCAGCGGCGCCGGACAGGCGGGACGCTCCGGCAGCGGCGCCATACAGGCGGGACCATCCGGCAGCGGCGCCGGACAGGCGGGAGGCTCCGGCAGCGGCACCGGACAGGCGGGAGGCTCCGGCAGCGGCGCAGGACAGGTGGGAGCACCTGCAGGGAGGAGACAGAGAGACAGCCTGGTGCGTGGAGCTGCCACAGGAGGCAGCGGCGCCGGACAGGCGGGACACTCCGGCAGCGGCGCCAGACAGGCGGGAGGCTCCGGCAGCGGCGCCGGACAGGCGGGACGCTCCGGCAGCGGCGCCGGACAGGCGGGGACGCTCGGCAGCGGCGCCGGACAGGCGGGACGCTCCGGCAGCGGCGCCGGACACGGGAGCACCTGCAGGGAGGAGACAGAGAGACAGCCTGGTGCGTGGGGCTGCCACAGGAACCACCAGGCTGGGGAGACCTTCAGGAGGCTTGGTGTTAGGAGGAGCCTGAAAGACCGGGCTGTGGGGGAGCACTGGAGCTCTGGTCGCAACCTTAGCACCACTTCCCCAGGCTGGACAGCTACTCTAGCCCGGACCCTCCAGAGTGCAGGCACAGGTTGAACCGGGCTGTGGGTAAGCATGGGAGATCTAGTGCTTACTACACACACCTCTCCCTTAGGCTCCACTCCCACATTTGCCCGGCACGAGCGGAGCGCAGGCAGAGGACGCACTGCACCCTCCCAGCGCCCCGGAGACACAGCACGCAGAGCCGGCGCAGGATAACCTGGACCAAAACTGCGTACCGGCGACCAGACCCGCTGAGCAGGCACCATACGCCCTGGCTCAATGCCCACACTCGCATGGCACTTTCGGGGGGCTGCCCTATAGCGCACCGGGCTATGGACACCAACTGGCGACACAGTGCGCTTAACCACATAACACGGTGCCTGACCAGTAATGCGCTGCTTATAATAAGCACGAGGCGTGAGCTCAGGTCTGCTACCTGGCTTAGTACCACACCTCGTGTGCCTCCCCCCAAAACATTTTTGGGGCTGACTCTCGTACCTGTCGCACTGCTGTGCTGGCTCCTCATATTGCCGCCGCTCAGCTCTCGCTGCCTCCAGCTCTGCTTTGGGGCGGAGATTTTCCCCAGCCTGTGCCCAGGGCCCCTCTCCGTTCAGTATCTCCTCCCATGTCCAGGAGTCCTGTGATGCTGGCCTCTGTTGTTGATGCTGCTGCTGCTGTCGTCGCTGTCCTTTACCACACCGCTTGGTCCGATTTGGGTGGGTGATTCTGTAATGAATTTCCTCCTCTTCTTCCGAAGAGGAGAGGCGAAACGGATCAG
>NW_025744861.1:0-5049 GCF_021184085.1 Oncorhynchus gorbuscha
GAGCTAGAAGCCCAAGCATCTTGCTACACCCGCAATAACATCTGCTAAACACATGTATGTGACCAATACAATTTCATTTGAAGAAGTACTTTAAAGTATTTTTACTTAAATACTTTACACCACTGCTACCCAGCGTGGGTATCAAACAGGTTCGGCCCAGGGTGGCTGGCACTCAGAGTACGGCCTCACCCATATACTGGCACTGAGCCAATGATGCCTGGTAACATCATCTCTTGATGCAGAGTCCTGTAAGTCCCAGTCAGAACCACTCACTAGGAGAGGAGAGGAGTCAATGCCTGGGTCATGCCTGATAGCTACACAGGAAGTACAGATGGAGACTGAGATGGCCCCTTCCTCTTAAAGCCGAGGTTAAGGATGCACAGATGGTGGGTTTGTGAAATGGTGGCTGTAAACTTTACAGTGTAAAGCATCTCTTGCACGAGGGCTACGGCCTGGAGGACACTTCCAACGGTGTGTTACTACTGCCATTTACAACCTAATCATTATAATGTTATTGCTGAATATTAGTAAAATACACACGTACACACACGCACGTAAATACACGCGCACACAAATGCGCAGGCTGCTAGCAGGCGATGCCTCCAAGGTGGCTTTTATCCTTTTGGCAAAGAGAAACTCTGAAAACGGCATCAGAGATTAGAGGGAAGAAAGAAAGGATGCGGACTCTATCCAACAACGCTTTTTCACACACAAACATTCTTCCGCTTCATCCCACTTTTCATACCTTCTCTCAGTCATTTATTTCCCAGTTGTTCCTCCAACACCTCAGCAACCAGGAAGCCCCACAAACAGAGTTATAATTTTATGGAGACAGGAGCTGGTAAACTGAATGAAGCAGGCCGGGATGGAAATATTAATTTTTCTCATCCTTCTCTCTTAACCTCCCCAAAAGATGCAAACAATGCATGCAATTCCCCCAAAGCCCAATTTAATACATCCAGTCGATGGGCACATGGGGCTTGGCTGAACAATGAGAGCATTTGATGCACTATCATGTGAAATTCAATATCTGTGCTGTATCTGTGGTTCGAATGCTGCTGTGTCTGTCTGTGGGACTGGGTGGCTGTCTGTGGGTCTGTCTGTGGGTCTGGGGGTCTGAGACTGGATCTGTCTGGGGGGCTGGGGGGCTGAGACTGGGTGTCAGGGAACTACTACATAATGTAGGACCTGAATTTCATCACGCAGTTGTTTAAGGTTTATAAAGGACCTTAAAGTTTGTCATTTCCACTTGAAAATGTCAGACTTGATTTGCCCAAACTAGACATGTATGAAACCCAATAAAAATGCTAATTAATTATAATCCACACAACAATGAACATGTCCTGTTGCTGAACTTCCTGTTGCTGCAGAAATATACTACACTAATGTCCCTTAGTCAACACTACCATTACCACACTACTCTCTTGGTAGTGTTGACAAATGAGGGAGAGTAGTGTAATAGTTGTAGTGTTGACTAAGAAGGAATAGTAGAGTAGTTGCAGTAGTGTTGACTAAGATGAGAGTAGTGTACTAGTGTTGACAAAGATGAGAGAGTAGTGTAGTAGTGGTAGTATTAACCAAGAAGGAATAGTAGAGTAGTGTAGTAGTGGTAGTATTAACCAAGAAGGAATAGTAGAGTAGTAGTGGTAGTGTTGACTAAGATGAGAGAGTAGTGTAGTAGTGGTAGTATTAACTAAGGAAGGAATAGTAGAGTAGTGTAGTAGTGGTAGAGTTGACTAAGGAAGGAGAGTAGTGTAGTATTGGTAGTGTTGACTAAGGAGGGAGAGTAGTGTAGTAGTGGTAGTGTTGACTAAGGAAGGAGAGTAGTGTAGTAGTGGTAGTGTTGAACTAAGGAATGAGAGTAGTGTATTAGTGGTAGTGTTGAACTAAGGAAGGAGAGTAGTGTAGTAGTGGTAGTGTTGACTAAGGAGGGAGAGTAGTGTAGTAGTGGTGGTGTTGCCTAAGGAAGGAGAGTAGTGTTGTAGTGGTGGTGTTGACTAAGGAGGGAGTTCAGAGTAGTGTAGTAGTGGTAGTGTTGACTAAGGAGGGAGTTCAGTAGTGTAGTAGTGGTAGTGTTGACTAAGGAGGGAGTTCAGAGTAGTGTAGTATTGGTAGTGTTGACTAAGGAGGGAGAGTAGTGTAGTAGTGGTAGTGTTGACTAAGGAAGGAGAGTAGTGTAGTAGTGGTAGTGTTGAACTAAGGAATGAGAGTAGTGTAGTAGTGGTAGTGTTGAACTAAGGAAGGAGAGTAGTGTAGTAGTGGTAGTGTTGACTAAGGAGGAGAGCAGTGTAGTAGTGGTGGTGTTGCCTAAGGAAGGAGAGTAGTGTAGTAGTGGTGGTGTTGACTAAGGAGGAGTTCAGAGTAGTGTAGTAGTGGTAGTGTTGACTAAGGAAGGAGAGTGGTGTAGTAGTGGTAGTGTTGACTAAGGAGGGAGTTCAGAGTAGTGTAGTAGTGGTAGTGTTGACTAAGGAGGGAGTTCAGGTAGTGTAGTAGTGGTAGTGTTGACTAAGGAAAGGAGAGTGGTGTAGTAGTGGTAGTGTTGACTAAGGAAGGAGAGTGGTGTAGTAGTGGTAGTGTTGACTAAGGAAGGAGAGTGGTGTAGTAGTGGTAGTGTTGACTGAGGAGAGGAGAGTAGTGTAGTAGTGGTAGTGTTGACTGAGGAGGGAGAGTAGTGTAGTAGTGGTAGTGTTGACTAAGGAAGGAGAGTGGTATAGTAGTGGTAGTGTTGACTAAGGAAGGAGAGTGGTGTAGTAGTGGTAGTGTTGACTGAGGAGGGAGAGTAGTGTAGTAGTGGTAGTGTTGACTAAGGAAGGAGAGTGGTGTAGTAGTGGTAGTGTTGACTAAGGAAGGAGAGTGGTATAGTAGTGGTAGTGTTGACTAAGGAAGGAGAGTGGTGTAGTAGTGGTAGTGTTGACTAAGGAAGGAGAGTGGTGTAGTAGTGGTGGTGTTGACTAAGGAAGGAGAGTGGTGTAGTAGTGGTAGTGCTGACTAAGGAAGGAGAGTGGTGTAGTAGTGGTAGTGTTGACTGAGGAGGGAGTTCAGAGTAGTGTAGTAGTGGTAGTGTTGACTAAGGAAGAGAGTGATGTAGTAGTGGTGGTGTTGACTAAGGAAGGAGAGTAGTGTAGTAGTGGTAGTGTTGACTAAGGAGGAGTTCAGAGTAGTGTAGTAGTGGTAGTGTTGACTAAGGAGGAGTTCAGAGTAGTGTAGTAGTGGTAGTGTTGACTAAGGAAGGAGAGTGGTGTAGTAGTGGTGGTGTTGACTAAGGAGGGAGTTCAGAGTAGTGTAGTAGTGGTAGTGTTGACTAAGGAAGGAGAGTGGTGTAGTAGTGGTGGTGTTGACTAAGGAGGGAGTTCAGAGTAGTGTAGTAGTGGGTAGTGTTGACTAAGGAGGAGTTCAGAGTAGTGTAGTAGTGGTAGTGTTGACTAAGGAAGGAGAGTGGTGTAGTAGTGGTGGTGTTGACTAAGGAAGGAGAGTGGTGTAGTAGTGGTAGTGTTGACTAGTAGTAGTAGTGTGGTGACTGACTAAGGAGGGAGTTCAGAGTAGGAAGGAGTTCAGAGTAGTGTAGTAGTGGTAGTGTTGACTAAGGAAGGAGTAGTGTTGACTAAGGAGGGAGGTAGTGTAGTAGTGGTAGTGTTGACTAAGGAAGGAGAGTGGTAGTGTTGAACTAAGGAAGGAGAGTATGGTGTAGTAGTGGTAGTGTTGACTAAGGAAGGAGAGTGGTGGTAGTGGTAGTGTTGTAGTGTGTAGTAGTGGTAGTGTTGACTGAGGGGAGAGTAGTGTAGTAGTGGTAGTGTTGACTAAGGAGGGAGTTCAGAGTAGTGTAGTAGTGGTAGTGTTGACTAAGGAAGGAGAGTGGTGTAGTAGTGGTAGTGTTGACTAAGGAGGGAGTTCAGAGTAGTGTAGTAGTGGTAGTGTTGACTAAGGAGGAGTTCAGAGTAGTGTAGTAGTGGTAGTGTTGACTAAGGAAGGAGAGTGGTGTAGTAGTGGTGGTGTTGACTAAGGAAAGAAAGTAGTGTAGTAGTGGTAGTGTTGACTAAGGAAGGAGTTCAGAGTGGTAGTTGACTTAAGGAAGGAGAGTGGTGTAGTAGTGGTAGTGTTGACTAAGGAAGGAGAGGTGTAGTAGTGGTAGTGTTGACTAAGGAAGGAGAGTGGTGTAGTAGTGGTAGTGTTGACTGAGGAGGAGAGTAGTGTAGTAGTGGTAGTGTTGACTAAGGGAAGTTCAGAGTGGTGTAGTAGTGGTAGTGTTGACTAAGGAAGGAGAGTGGTGTAGTAGTGGTAGTGTTGACTAAGGAAGGAGAGTGGTGTAGTAGTGGTGGTGTTGACTGAGGAAGGAGAGTGGTGTAGTAGTGGTAGTGTTGACTAAGGAAGGAGAGTGGTGTAGTAGTGGTAGTGTTGACTAAGGAGGGAGTTCAGAGTAGTGTAGTAGTGGTAGTGTTGACTAAGGAAGGAGAGTGGTGTAGTAGTGGTGGTGTTGACTAAGGAAGGAGAGTAGTGTAGTAGTGGTAGTGTTGACTAAGGAGGGAGTTCAGAGTAGTGTAGTAGTGGTAGTGTTGACTAAGGAGGGAGTTCAGAGTAGTGTAGTAGTGGTAGTGTTGACTAAGGAAGGAGAGTGGTGTAGTAGTGGTGGTGTTGACTAAGGAGGGAGTTCAGAGTAGTGTAGTAGTGGTAGTGTTGACTAAGGAAGGAGAGTGGTGTAGTAGTGGTGGTGTTGACTAAGGAGGGAGTTCAGAGTAGTGTAGTAGTGGTAGTGTTGACTAAGGAGGAGTTCAGAGTAGTGTAGTAGTGGTAGTGTTGACTAAGGAAGGAGAGTGGTGTAGTAGTGGTGGTGTTGACTAAGGAAGGAAAGTAGTGTAGTAGTGGTAGTGTTGACTAGGAAGGAGTTCAGAGTAGTGTAGTAGTGGTAGTGTTGACTAAGGAAGGAGAGCGGTGTAGTAGTGGTAGTGTTGACTAAGGAAGGAGAGTGGTGTAGTAGTGGTAGTGTTGACTAAGGAAGGAGAGTGGTGTAGTAGTGGTAGTGTTGACTGAGGAGGGAGAGTAGTGTAGTAGTGG
>NW_025744862.1:0-35754 GCF_021184085.1 Oncorhynchus gorbuscha
ACAGAAAGAAACAGGGCCAATGGGTGCAGATCTTGAGGGCAGCTCAGGGTCTGACAGTATGTGCAGACAGACACCCAGGCAGTGGACGGAAATGAAGGTGCCGCTGACGTAGAGCATTGTGGCTCCATAAAGAAAGAGGCCGTTTGAAGTGTTTGTGTTCCCCAGGCCCAAGCCCAAGCTCATGCATGTCTCCAGACAGCGTCTGCCTGCTCAGTTGGAGGAAAAGACCCAGCAAAGATGCAAGGTGCGCTTCTTTGTCTGTCATGGATTGAAGGCGTAAGATGCTTTCTATTGTCGTATTTCCGCTGATACAAATTCTCGAATCAAAACTAGCTCTCAGTAGCCCTCCTTCTCCCTGAGGAAAACAGTGAATCATCTGAATGAGCTCCATTTGAATTGTAACATAAAAATATTCCATTCCAGTCAATGAATAAAGGTGAGATGTTACAACAACTGTAGATGGGCCTTTTAATAGGACATGGACTAGACATGGAAAGAAAGGGCGAACAAACACTCAAAGGTTCTAGACATTGTGTGGCCTTCATTTTTGACAGCCTGCTTCAGGTAACTAATAGGCTAGTTCTTATCCAGTGCTCATGTGCATGGGGATGGATGACCATGATTCGCCTTCCAGGCCTTTCCTTAGGTCCAAAATGTGCTGGGAATTTATGCAAAAATTTAACCACAACAAACCACGTCCTCGTTTTTAAGAAAATAGTGATGGAATAGGATTGAGCTTAAGAGCATTGCTCAATGACGAGAAGGCCATTTAAAGAACTCTCAATGAAATAATCTCTGATGAGAGCAACTATTGAGCAAAGCATTAGGGTTTGTGCAATCCAGGTTCTTGGGACTTTCCTACCCCAAACCCTAACCCTTACCATAACCTTCACCATAACCCTTACCTAACCGTAACCTTAACCGTTACCGTAACCATTTTAAATGTCAACTTCAATGGGGTGTTGTCTGTGTTGGACATCCCAAGGATTCCAGATAGCAAGGACCAAAGCATTACTGAGACAAAGAAGCTGGTGAATGAGGCTCAGGAGTACATGCATGAGCCCACAGGCCCGGCAAAGGTATTTTATGGCCTAGTAGTAAATGGAGTAATTGGATTTGGCTCATCTGTAAATTATCCCTCCAGATTTGTGTTCTGGGGAAACGCAAAGCTATAAGCTGTGAAAACCTATGGATGAGGTAGGGGCAAGCTAAGCTATTCGGGCTGGGAATTGCCAGTGACCTCACAATATTATCATGATAGTTAGGTGCCGATACGATATGCATTGCGAGTCTCACGATTCTATATGTATTGCGATTTGATGTTCCAAACATTGCTCACGTTATGTCTACAGCAGAGGTACAAGAAAGAGACATGAGAAAATTAGTTGTGATCAATTATGGATATAAAAGTGCTGAAAACAAATTGGCTCCCTATGTTAAAAAGATGGGGAACAAGCTATGAAGAAAAAATACTGTTTTGGTGCAGGTACAGCCAACTAGTGCAAAAATAATATTGAAATATTGTCAAAACTATACAATATGATATATCATCAAAAATAATATCCCGATATATAACTGTATTGATTTATTTCACCCCATAAGCTATGCGTCAGGTCAGGAGTTGCACACATTCTTCCCACAGGTACCATGTTCAATAATTAAATAGCAACAATTCAATAAAGGATACCTGGGAAAGTAATATTGGAATGTGTTAGCATACTCTTACCATGTTATTATAATGTATCCCATGCCGTAATGTTCTACTTTTGATTTAGTGCACAATACAGGCCCGTTCAGAGTATACACCCCCTCTTTGTTTGTCATTGTTTTCATTAGATTTCAAAGGAATTTCATAAAGGACAGAAAAGAACACAGTTCCTAAAATGTGTCAGTCCTTCCCAGTCTCCCTTCCTTTTCCCGTCCACTCTATTTTCTTTCTAATTTAAATGTGCCTTGACCAGACACCTCCCCGCCATCTCTAACAAAAGATATAGGTGCATCGTGTATGTTGTAATGAAGTGACTCTACACCTTTTCCCTCCTCCCCTCATCCTCTATCTGGGTGCTGTGGACCATGAGGCTCAGAGAAAAACAGAGGGAAGACACTTTGATGACTCAATGCTTGTTTACAAGGTCAACTATAGTCTAACATGACCTGAACACTAGCATACTAAAGGCAGGACTTTTAAGGTCAGAGATTGCAAGCCTCATAAATACGACATTAAATAGTCTCCTCCCACAACCGCTGTGGAGAACCATGAATTTGGCAAGCGTCACTAGACATGGCATTGTCTGGTGGATTCAAGAATATACATTTTACTTTAATGTATTTATTTTACAAAGTACGTTGACTGAGAACACATGGTCTGCCAGGTCAATCAATCATAGGTAAGACTATGCAAAGACATTCAACAGCAACAAGCAACAGTCAGGTGTTCTAGAACTGCATTATAACCCCTGAAAGTGTATCACACCTTTTGACAAGCTTTGATGATTTTTTCATTCATCAGTCATTCCTACAACATTCCTTGGTAACTACTGATGTTTACATCACAAAGTTTTTGTCAGCAAAGAACTAGCCCATTTTTTGTGTAACCAGTTGAACTAGTTTTGAGTGACAATTTTCAATCTTACAAATAAACCTTACATTGCCTCATGATTATTCAGACATGACAAACCCACAGACAATGTGAAATACCATGTTGGTCTTCCTCTACCTCTGTTCCTCAGCCTGTTGCTTTAGGCCAGGTCAGTCCATATGGCACACTCACCGGCCTTTGTCTCAGTATTTGCCTGTTATTGTTTTCCCGTGGTTTCAAAGGGAATAGATTATATAAAAAGGGAACACATTTCTTCAATTTTTATATATTTGTTATCCTGTTCCCGACTCTTTCATTTGCACTGTATAAACACACACATTTTCCTTTCTGGAGTAATGATTATTTTCCTAATTTTTTGCATACACTCTGACCGGACCCTTCCCCGCCATCTCAAACAAAAGGTATTACGCAGTTTCATTTATTCACATGAAAATATTTGTTTTTACACACCTTTAATAACAAACATCTCCATCACAATTTATGGTTTTGAATAGAGGGTACCAATGTCACATTACCAGCTTTGGTCAAAGATCACAGATGTTGGATGTTTGAAACAATGTTTATGAAGGACTGAACACGCATGGATACAGTAAGGTGCTGAGAAATAAAGGATGACTGACTGGATTAGAGGTCGACCGATTATGATTTTTCAACGCCGATACCGATTATTGGAGGACCCCCCCCCCCAAAAAAAATTGATGCCAATTATTACATATATTTGTAATAATGACAATACTGAATGAACAATACAACAATACTGAATGAATAATGAACCCATTTATTTTAACTTCATATAATACATAAATAAAATCTATTTAGTCTGAAATAAAAAGTCTGATTTCTGATTGTTATGAAAACTTGAAATCAGCCCTAATTAATCGGTCGACCTCGAGACTGGATGTTTTTTTTGTGTGCCTAAAAATGAGTGTTGTCATGGATCATTCAAATGTATTACTAGGCTACTGCAATCTCTTCTCTTTTAGTATTGTTGGGATAAAGTACTAGGAGCAAGTAGACCTATGAAGTATAGATATCTACCCTTGGTAGGCAAGGTCACGGTATTGCTTACTTATAGCCTACTTGGGGGTTGCAAGTGGGATGAAAAGGTGGTGCATGCCAGTGTCATTTCCTGCCATGACCTCAAACTATCAGCAATGGTGAGTACATTTGCGCCCCCTGCTGCAAGCGTCTAATCAGTAGGCTATATAACCATGTTATTACAATATAATACTTTGCTCACGCCTCCACCAAATTGTAATCAAAATGTATCATTTCAATTAAATACATCGAGGACGATGTGCTTAACACATAACTATCCGACCTAGTACTTGAACAAAACTAAGTGACACTTTTCAGAGTTACATGTCTTAACGTCGTCATAGGGGTGCAAGTATAAACCAATAGAAGCTCAGGGATAGAAACGGGCCTCCTCCTTACAAATTGAGGCTGAACTCAACTCACATTGAGGCCGAAAAAAACTCTTGCGTCAGCCAATCACTCTTGACGGGCTGTAGGAAATATATTCACCGGTTTATTTCCCCAAAGAGTAGACAGTCTGTACTCGAAGAACGAACTACTTCAACAACCCAAGAAAACTTTGGGGCATGATGAATCTGAAGTTTTGAGCTTATGACAGAAATTACACTAGGGGAATAAACACGATGAACTGAGGACAATTTGGAATCAAATAATTACGCTGAAAACAAAGAAGAAGAACAAAGAAGATACTATTGTTTATGGCATATTATATCATTACCTTAAAAATGAGACCACTCGTCTGAGTAAAAAAAATTGCCGCGGAAGTTACCCAAAACTATATTCTCGACATTTCAAGATTGCCAGCAATAATATCGACAAGCCATACTGCGGCAATGGATTCAGGCAGCAAGGTAGGCTAATTGTATGAGGCTAACGACTAGTTGGCAGTATTCGTAGAAACCAATATATAAAACTGTATGTGTTTGTGTCTCTCTGAGAGAAAGAGAGAGGGGGTAGCTAAGCTAGCTTCCCAGTAATATTGAAAACTGATTAGGTTAGCTTGAGACTCTCAAACTGCCTAGCTGTGTTAATGTCAATGGGTTCCGAATACTAAGTATTTTTTAAAGAAGTTACACTAGCTAGCCCATCATGGAATTGTTTTATTCAATTGAAACGTAAAACGTGTGTGCTGTGCTGCTCACCATCATCTTTGGACGCAGTCGGATATGAGGCTGCTGGGGAAAATGCAGCACACGCGCGATTGCATTAAGTCAGATCGTGGGGTAGGCCTACTACGTTCATGGCCGCTAATTGGCTATTCATAATCCCCCTCCATACATTACAAACTACCTGCGTCCTGGCCAGTTGTAAACCCTATCCCCTCTGTTGACATCATGACTGAATCTGGTGTAGTAATCCGTTTATAAAGTAGTGAATTAAAATTAGCTCAATGAAGAGCATGATGGCATTACTCACAGGAAGGCAGCACATTAAAGTCTAAAGATTATTAAAGATGATCTGTTTTATCACAGCATATGAGGTCTTCGTTTCATTTTTGTTCATTTTCACATGGCATTTTATGTAACATTTGCTTATTGTTGTTTTACAATAGTAAAAGGAAGAGAGTGAGACGTGACTCATCTGGTCTCTGATATGGCTGCCTTACCACTGACTGCTGATGCTGTGTGGTTAGCTACTCCCCTGACAACTTTAAAGTCACTTCCCCCAGCCCTCACTTAGAGTTTACTTCTGGTTGAAATGGTAAACATGTTTATTGTTATTTGTCTGTAACCCCTTTTATGGTTAGGCATAGACGTTTGATTTCCTGGCGCTCAGCTGGAACACAATTAAAATGACCCCTTTCCAGCCATTCCCATTAGGCCAGTGTTTAGCTTTTGTCAGACAGCTTGAGCTTTGAGCGTGTGTCCAGGCTAACACCACACTGAGCATGTCTACTGGTTTATAATCAGCATCTCGTGGTTGGGCATCACACTCTGGCTTGTGCTTATGATCCCTGAGTTTGTGCAGCACAGCTGGACAGGTAGGAGGCAGTCAGCATGTGGGTAGAACCACGGTTTGGTGACATAGGGTGTGGCGGATATCTGGCTATATGTCAAAAGCCAAAATACCAATTAGCTGTCCCCAGCCATGGTTCAGTCCTGTGTGCATAACATTGTAATAAGCATTTGTCAATGATATTCTGGTTCAAACTGTATGTCTGCGAGGTAAAGCAGGCTACGTTTTGGCTCTAGGATAAATGTCCTCATTGCCAGTCTAGAGCTTTCCAAGGAAATCATTGTATTGCATTTTACATATGGCTGTGACGTTCATGGAATTTTGGATGACTGTAATTGGCCAACAAAATGGCCGTGGTCTCCGTAATAACAATTCCAATAGCACATTTTCTCCTTTCCTCCACTCCTGACTACATGTGCTGCCATAAAAACATATTTGAATAGAAGAACAAGCATCCTCATTCAAATCAATGATGGCATAATGAGTGGACTGGTGGCCATCGTGAGTGTAACCATGGTAGCAAAGCAGGAAGTAAAAGCAAAAAGTAAAAGCTAGGTCGAAAATATACCGGTTATGTCACGCCTTGGTCATAGTATTTTGTGTTTTCCTTAATTATTTGTTCAGGTCAGGGTGTGACATGGGCTTATTGTGTTGTCTTATTGGGGTTTTTGTAGGCATTGGGATTGTGGTTGAATAGGGGTTTGTAGCATAGGTTTGGCTGCCTGAGGCGGTTCTCAATCAGAGTCAGGTGATTCTCGTTGTCTCTGATTGGGAACCATATTTAGGTAGCCTGGGTTTTAATGTGTATTTCGTGGGTGATTGTTCCTGTCTCTGTGTAGTGTTCACCAGATAGGCTGTAATTAGGTTTCACGTTCCGGTTGTTGTTTTTTGTATTTATATACAGTTATTTCATGTATCGTCATAGTTTTATTAAAGAACATGAGTAACTACCACGCCGCATTTTGGTCCGACTCTCTTTCGACAAACGAGAACTATGTTGTCACAAATCTGGGACCAGCACCGTTGCTAACTAGCATAGCTGGTCCCGTTGTTGCAAAGAGTTATTGGATATTAGAATCCCATTGTCTTCACCTTTGTCATCTTCAACCTAGAGTAAAACAGGAAGTGTACCCATCAATATGTGCTGTGATTTGTTGATTCAACTCAACTGACATTACAAAAAATACATTCCGTTGCATCAGTTAACATCATTTGAATTTACATGCTACATACCATGGAAATTATTGCAACACAATACCAGGCATCCATTGTGAGTGTACCCAGGAGTTCACCAGTCAAATTGCCAGGGTAAGAGGTTCCAAGCCCAATCTTTTCACCGATTGCTACAACACCTTGCTTGTTTCAGTAAGGGGCAACAAAATTTAATCACATCGGTAAGAGTCCATGTTATCACAGAAACAGACTCAACCGCACAAAAACCCGACTGTCCTGTCTTCAGTCAGTTTTTTTTAAACAGTTATTTTATTTTCATGACAGTCTTCATCCATTAACCGTCAGCTACACAGTAATTATGCCAGCCCTAATTTGATTTTTTAGTCTCACCCAGAGTGAGTGAGTGCATCCATTTTCATACTGGTCATCTGTGGGAATTGAACCCACAACACTGTCGTTGCAAGCACCATGGGCTACCAACTGAACCACACAGGACCATTGCTGAGACATTGCCCTCTTAGGCTCACGTTGATACACCTGTTCAGATAGACACCTCCCCTGCCTGACTGCTCACCCCGGGGGTGTTTAACTTCTCCCAACCTCTCTCCAAAACAAAATACTGTCTAACCTCTTTGTTCCTATTATAGACTGGATAACAAGCATTTCCCTCCGACACAAATCCTTCCGATTTATGTACAGTTTGGGCACAAGCTGTAAGTCCCGTTAAAGCTCGACTGAACAAAATGCTTTGTTTTAGTTCAGTGGAAGCCTCTTTTTCTCTTGGGTAAGAAACAAGGTAATTGGGGCAAGCGTACAGTTGACCTGGTCTGTGGTGAGTGGAATAACTGTAACGGTTTTCTAGGTGTGGTGAAGGAGAGTCGGACCAAAACGCAGGGTGTAGATTGCGATCCATGTTTAATGAACAAAAAAACGTAACACGAATCTAAAATACAAACACTACAAAACAAAGAACGTAACGAACAGCCTATACTAGTGAAAACTAACACAGACAGGAACAAAGACACTAAGGACAATCACCCACGACAAACTCAAAGAATATGGCTGCCTAAATATGGTTCCCAATCAGAGACAACGATAAACACCTGCCTCTGATTGAGAACCACTCCAGACAGCCATAGACTTTGCTAGATCACCCATCTAGCTACAATCCCAATATATACACACTAAAACCCCAAGACAAAACACACCACAATACAAAAACCCCATGCCACACCCTGGCCTGACCCAATACATAAAGATAAACACAAAATACTTCGACCAGGGCGTGACAATAACTCTAAGAAGCAATTAGATTTTTAACTGAGTGGACAGTTCTGGCTTTTGATTAAACCCAAAGCCGGCATTCAGTTCCTTCCTTCTAAAAACATAATTCCACTCAATCCACTGGCTTCCTCCACTCACTTTATTTCCCTCTGCATGACTGCCCCTTCAGTATGCCCTTTTAATGTAAGTGTCAGTGTGTTCTAATGAGGCCTAAATACTTTTTATATAAAAGACGGGATTAAGAGATCTGTGAATGCTGTAATTGAAACAGGCAGAAACGTAGGGCCTAATTCATTTCCTCCAAAAAAGTGGAAGGCATTGTGCACACTGTACTGACCTCTGCAAATCGCTTTTCATGTGAAGGAGAGTTTGGTTAAATCTGTAAAGCTGTAGTGTACTGTACAGGCTCATTCGCTTGTTCTCCATAGAGCTATACTGTATCTGAGATTGTGTCAGGTTTGAACAAACACTTACACCAGATATCAGTGGGAAATTGGATGGATCAGAAATACACGTGTATGGAAACGTTTTGTTTGTATCTGACAGTCTTTACTTTATTACATTCCGTTTGACAGGTACAGTGCATATTGATTCATCCACATTACTGTAAATGTGCCAGTTTTTGCCATCCCCCTAATTTTCAACCCCAGTCAATCCATTGACCTCTTTGTTTTAGACCATGTTATGGACCATAGACTTGTTCCTGTGAACTCGTCACTCAGTGAATGACTAAGGGAGGCAGTCAGGATACACAGGAGAGGCTCTGTGCTGTCCTGTGCTGTGAGTCAGGTTAGGGAGGAGGATGAGGGAGTGATATTAGGTTCCCTTGTGAATCCCGAGGCTGTCAAGGAGGTGACGTTTGCAGGGACGTGAGGCTGGCGGCATAGCCATCATTGAGAGCCATAGGCGAGGTGAGGATGTGGGGAACTGGGAGCTGTGGCACAGCCAGCCATGGCTTCTGCTTTCTGAACAGAACTAGGCCTATCGTTAACCTCAGATGTTTAGATTAGAGGCCCTTAACCTTACAGCACCCGAGGGTGATTCACATTATATCTGTATGTACTGTTGTCACTTACAGACTGTCACTGTAGCATGGCCTTGCTAATCAATATGATACAGTGTTTCCCAGCGGTACTTTTAGCAGAGGCTGAGGTGTTTGAAGAGGGGGACTAGAGAAAGGTTATACAATACACTGGAACTGGATGACTAATGCATTATACTATAGGTGTCACTTACAGGGAAGATGTGGCTGTAAACATTTCACTGCAGGAAGTAAAACCAGTGAGGTCAGTTTTAAGGCTTTGGTCACCTGACAAAGTGCTGATATGATGTGAAAAGGGGTTCCGTCTTATATTGTACCTACTTGGAATTGACTCTCACAATTCCACATACCTCTGTTATACAACTCTGGCCCATCCCTGCTCACCATCGTCATTCGTCAGGGCAGTATACCATGTTTCCTTGTTGGACTGCTTGTTGATCACATTAAGTCGATTTTAATTGACCTAACGACCTCCAATATAACCCATGAACTGTGTTGAGTAAACTGTTGCTCAAGGAACAGGCCTTATGATCACTTTAGATGTTTGCTCAAGCCCAGACTATCTCATACATCAATGTAAAGAGATTTTACTGTTGATGCATTTAGCTAGATGAGGCAGGTCTGAAACGTAAAAATGCACTATAATCATATATTTGGAGAGAGATTGTTGTTGTTTTTTTGTTCCATTTTACATCTGAATATTACATTTTTATTGATCCGAGGAAGATGTGAATAAAATTATAGGCTACAATTGAGACATTTATCTTTTTGTGTTAGTACTAATTTAAATAGTGAGAAATAATCACTTTTATGCTAACTAGGCCTAAAGCAACTGTCACCAATACTACAGCCCACTCACTGTGACTGGGTTAAAATTTACAGACTCACTCCTGAGAAGGAGGAGATTGATTTGCATGGAAGTTTATCTTTGGGAGGAATGTAAACTTGGCTGGTGGCAGCAGCTGTTTTATAACAATGGTGTTTGTTTAAAGGGCCAGTGTAGTCTTTAAGGCTGTGATAACCATCTCAGAGCTGGAGGGCGTGACTTCATCGTTTCCAAGGTGAATGATACGTGACCATCCCCTTTCAGAAAGAATAGAGTGGAATGTTTCCTAATAGCAAACCATACAACACAAGATCTACCCTGATGGTGTGTATTTACATCCTGTGCCAGGGCTGGTTATAACAACCCAGCCATGGAGAAGTTGAACCCCTGCGACTCATTGCTTGTGTGGAACTTTATTGGTTAAGCTGCTACTTTTTCAGACTTACACTTACCCCACCTCACTTTCAGACCTGCCCTTGTTTAGGTCTCTATTACTGAGCTATACTAAGCTTGCTGTGTAGTGAGTGTTTCCAAACACAGCCCACTTTGTAGCTCCCACCCTCTTCAAGAATCTCAGAATGAACAGAAATGGAATGCCTTCCCTTTTGTTTAGAATAGCCTTGAGCACTTGTTCTCAACAGATATTTTAGGTGAGATAGGCCTAGTTCATTAGTGCCCTTTAAAGCAGCATTTTTTAAAAAGAGGATCCTTAAATAAATACAATTTCCCTGTCAGATAATCCCATGTCAGATATGGCTGTGTAACTCAGTTGGTACAGTAGAGCATGGCTCTTGCAGTGTTGTGGGTTTGATTCCCATGAGCGACCAGTATGAAAATGTAGGCTCACTATTTTATTTAACCTGGCAAGTCAGTTAAGAACAAATTCATATTTTACAATGACGGCCTACCCCAGCCAAACCCTCCCCTAACCTGGACGGCGCCTGGCCAATTGTGAGCCACCTTATGGGACTCCCGATCACGGCCGGTTGTGATACTGCGATCAAACCAGGGTCTGGAATGACACTTCTAGCACTGAGATGCAGTGCCTTAGACCGCTGCGCCACTCGGGAGCCTAACTTAAGTTGCTCTGCATAAGAGCGTCTGCTGAAGTACTAAAATGTAGATAGTCTTTTACGCTTCTGCTAGTCTCTGTTCATCATATATGCACAGTCACTTTAACGATACCTACAGGTACATACTACCTCTATAAGCCTGACTAACAGGTGTCTGTATATAGCCTTTTTTGGGGGGACTATTGGTTAGAGCCTGTAAATAAGCATTTCACTGTAAGGTTTACACCTGTTGTATTCGGCGCACGTGACAAATAAACTTTGATTTGATCTTCCTGGGGGGCCTAGTTTATCTCATGAATAGGAAGTACATATAGGCTATCATGCAAGTTTATCTAGTTGAGTGCTTTTTGTGACAATGTGTCTGAGCCTACTGTATATTTACCCTTGCAGAAATACATTTTGGGATGGTTCACTTTCCCTCACATTTTACAGACATTTAGGACCTTGTCATAACTACACTGGCTTTAAGTTTAGAATCAGTCACAACATGAGTACGAAAGAGGATCTCAGCTTCCATAGCAACTGGTGTAAAGCATTAAGGCTAAATCTTATGTCAGAACAGCCATGTCACTATCAAAACATCACCACAGATACAGACAACTCCTAAACAGAGGAAAACTCCCAGTACCAGTAGCCCACATACCTCTTCTCCACACGATTGTAACCAACAAAAAACGAAATCCCAGTATGCCTACAATACAGACAATACGCCACAGACACACTGCATAATGGCTCGCCTAATATGTGTATGTGTGTATGTATGTGTGTTAACTTGATGGCAAGAGGAAAATATCTGCCTTCCTTGTGGCTCCACTGGGATTATGCCAATCAAACAATTTTAGAAATAACAGGAACACAGACAATGACTGAGGCTAGATCACCCCTCTCCTGAGAGGGCTGGGTGTGGACACGTGGTCCTAATGCACAAATATTTAGGCCTACAATCAACCACCTGAGGTGGACTGATTTAGGATGAATTCCCCGTTCTCTGTGCTTGGCCTGAGGCTAGGTTGCCTTCTTGCAAGTTATGTCACTACCACACACATTTGGGGCAGTACAATCACCTAGTGCGCAATGTAGGACACTAGCCCATTCTATAGAAACTGCAGCTCAAGTTAGGCAAGTTCTTTTACATTTCGGGGGAGGAAAAAAATATTTAGAAACTAAAGCATTACCAGGCCCAAAATCCTTTGATCGGTTTGCAGTTGATCAACAACACAGGAGGTCCACACAAATGACACGAGTCATGACGGGACAATCAATATGTTTTGTATGCCGTCTTCATGGTGTTGATAGTGATTACTTGTCAAACTAGTTGAACAAGATAAAGTCAATGGATATTGTACAACTAAATTGATTAACCTTTACAGTACAGTGTGCCAAGGAGGTTCTCACCAAAATATGCCTTAAGGCCTGTCTAGCCTAGGCTATATGGAATGGCAACAACAGGATAGCTTAGCCTGGAGATTTGTATTCTTAAGACAATAAGTCTATCAGCTCCTAGTACCTCCAAGCTGCTCTTTTCATGCTCTGATACAGTACAGACATTTGGAGAGAGGGGATTTCTAACAGACTTTCTCTCCTTTCTATATGCAGCAAGTGACCTTCCAGTTGATGCTGACGGTGGGAACAGCAGTGATTGGCTCGCTGCAGTTTGGTTACAACACGGGTGTCATCAACGCCCCTCAGAAGGTGAGTCCACGGGAACGAGATTGGGTGGGGAGGTGGGGCTGATGTGTCTTATGGGAATTGGATGGGGAAGGCTTATCTATATTTATCCAAGTGACACCGTGCTCGAATCTTCCCCAACACCTTTTCCCAGATGAGACTGCCGCTGTGTCTGCCTTGGCCAGTCAAGATGTTCCCCGCAACACGTGAAAAAAGGGGAGCTAATAATATCTTAAGTATCTCGTCCAAGGCACTCTCCATTAAAGGGCCTCTGTGATGTGCAAAGGACTGTTTTCATGCCCCGATGGGGCTCAGATTGTAAGTGAGGTGACAGCCAGAAGAGCGCTACTCACTGCACTAAAGGGAACATCATTTAGGAGCTCTCAGTGAGACGTGTCTCCAAAAATGAAATTAAGTTATTTTCCATTTACTTAAACAAAATGTGTTTCTTTGACCCTACTCCTTCTCATTACTCGTGAAAGTGGATCCCTTTGAACAGTTTTGTACTATAGCTGCTAAATCTACAAAATGGTTTTGTTTACTGAAAACTCACAATATCTTGTCTTGTGGGTCATAATAATCTTTCAGTTTCAAATAAAATCAAATTTGATTAGTCACATGTGCCGAATACAACAGGTGTAGTAGACCTTGCAGTGAAATGCTTACTTACCCTAGCCCCTAACCGACAGTGCAGTTTCAAAAAATATGGATAAGAATAAGAGATAAAAGTAACAAGTAATTAAAGATCAGCAGTAAAAAATAACAATATATACAGGTGGGTGCTGGTACAGAGTCAATGTGCAGGGGAACCGGTTAGTTGAGGTAGTATGTACATGTAGGTAGAGTTAATTAAAGTTATTATGCGTAGATGACAAACAGAGAGTGGTGGTGGTGGTGGTGGTGGTCAATACAAGTAGTCTGGGTAGCCATTTGACTAGATGTTCAGGAGTCTTACAGCTTGGGGAAAAAGCTGTTTAGAAGCCTCTTGGACCTAGACTTGGCTCTCCGGTACCGCTTGCCATGTGGTAGCAAAGAGAACAGTCTATGACTAGGGTGGCTGGAGTCTTTGCCAATTATGGTGGTCTGCTTAAAACATGTTGGTATTACAGACTCGGACAGGGAGAGGTTGAAAATGTCAGTGAAGACACTTGCTAGTTGGTCAGCGCATGTTTGCAGTACACGTCCTGGTAATCCATCTGCGGCCTTGTGAATGTTGACCTGTCTAAAGATCTTACATCGGCTGCGGAGAGCGTGATCACACAGTCTTCCGGTACAGCTGGTGCTCTCATGCATGCTTCAGTATTATTTGTTATTTAGGTGAAAGGGCTAATCCACACAGTATTGGTCTTTGTCTGAACAAGCCTTTTGACAGCTCGGCTCATAGTTCCAGGTGCTTTTTGCCTGAATACATGGGACACCTGCCCTCTCCATTACTTTTGATATATGAGGGGCTCTGTGTGATCTACAGTCCCAGCTGTCGCTTGTCTTGATGTTCCTTTCTCAGGAGACCACTTATTGCTCCATCACACACACTCATTTGTCTGTCAGTACCTACCTGTCATACATACCAAGCGCTTCAATTGATGTTTGGGAGCCAGCACAGTTTTGTGAATAGAATAGTAGGCTACAGATGTAGGATCTTAATTTGAGCCAAGTTTGCTACAGCAGAAAAATAATCCTACAGGAACAGGAAATGTGAATTATTGTGTGGATTATAATGGACATTTTTGTAGGAATTTAGATATTTTTTGTTAAGGCAAATCAAGTCTGAAATTTCAAGGTGACAAAGACAAACTTTAGAAGCCTTTTTAAAACTCAAATACACTACAAGTGTGCAATTCCTGATGTTCAGGAAAATTCTCAGCAACAAAAGAATGATCAAATTAAGATCCTACATCTGTACACAATAGGGAAGAAAATAATACTTTGATACCTGTTTATTACAGACTGGTAGACATTCTGATTGGTTAAACCCCCCCAGCGGTGAATAATTAAAATGTGATTGTAGGACCAGATGATCTATTTCTAAGTATAAGCCTAGCTGAGGTGTAGAGGTGGGGTGCCCTCCTGTAAGAGTGGTCAATGGGGGCAGTGGTGAGAAGGGAGTGGATTTTTTTTTTCTTTTTTTTTTCTCACCTTTATTTAACCAGGTAGGCAAGCTGAGAACAAGTTCTCATTTACAATTGCGACCTGGCCAAGATAAAGCAAAGCAGTTCGACACATACAACAACACATGGAGTACAACAAACATACATGCAGAGGACATGGATATGTAGAGGTTTGCTGTCATTCAGACACTGGGCCAGTGTAAACCTGCCCTCCCTTCCCGTCCTCAGTCTCAGCTGAGGTCCCAGTTACGTATATACACACACATACGCACACTGACACATGCTCAGTAATACCACACAATGCCACAGCTGTTTAGAAGCAACATACAGAGTGCAGGGAAGTATTCACAGAAACAGTAGTATTGCTGAACATAGAGACACATCCAGAACATTTCACTGTACCATTTTACACCCTGTATCCTGTGCACATGACCAATAAACTTTCATTTGATTTGAGATCCATGATAAATGTGATAACAGCATGACTAATTACTGAGTGTATAAAACATTAGGAACACCTTCCTAATATTGAGTTGCACCCCCTTTTGCCCTCAGAACAGCCTCAATTCGTCAGGGCATGGACTCTATAAGGTGTCAAAAGTGTTGACTCCAATGCTTCCCACAGTTGTGTCAAGTTGGCTGAATGTCCTTTGGGTGGTGGACCATTCTTGGTACACACGGGAAACTGTTGAGCGTGAACAACCCAGCAGCGTTGCAGTTCTAGACACACTACTACCATACACTGTTCAAAGGCCCTTAAATATTTTGTCTTGCCCATTTACCCTCTGAATGGCACACATACACAATCCATGTTTCAAGTGTCTTAAGGCTTAAAAATCCTTCTTTAACCTGCCTCCTCCTCTTCATCTAGACCAGTGGTCGCCAATGGTCGATCTTCAAGGCATTCCTAGTCGATCACCAAATATTTCTGTAGAAAATCCAACAAACAATAAAGGCTTGCACTCCTTTTTTAAAGTCATGTTGAGCTGTTGCCGCACCGGGTAAGCAAAGTGTTCCCATGAGACAAACTCCGACTACCCGGCGGACTGGCAAATCTGTTACTAAATCGAGTGCACCTACTGCACTGCCCAATCGGATAGCTCAAATCACCGTGGCTACAGAGCTTCCATGACCCTGGCCACAGCCAAGTTTAATAGGCTGCTAGCCTACTTTAGGCTAGCAGCAAAGAGATGCTGTTTTTATGAGTGAGTTCATGTTTAAGTTTATATTCAGCACTGTCACTGTTTTTTTATTTCACCTTTATTTAACCAGGTAGGCCAGTTGAGAACAAGTTCTCATTTACAACTGCGACCTGGCCAAGATAAAGCAAAGCAGTGCGACAAAAACAAAAACACAGAGTTACACATGGGATAAACAAACGTACAGTCAATAACACAATAGAAAAATATATATACAGTGTGTGCAAATGTAGTAAGATTAGGGAGGTAAGGCAACAAATAGGCCATAGTGGTGAAATAATTACAATTTAGTATTAACACTGGGGTGATAGATGTGCAGAAAATGATGCAAGTAGAGATACTGGAGTGCAAAGGAGAAAAAAATAAAACCATATGGGGATGAGGTAGTTGGATGGGCTATTTATAGATGGGCTGTGTACAGGTGCAATGATCGGTAAGCTGCTCTGACAGCTGATGTCACTATTCTACACTATTACAAAACGCGCTTCTCCGTACTTCCGCTCGGGCTGCAGCTGCAATGAATGAGTAGCCAAGTATCGATAGCCCTGCGTTTTATTATTATTAGCAGCTTGTGTCGATTTTTAATTTTAAAGAATATTTCACTTTCTCTGGTCATAGGAACAACATGAATTTGTGCATGAGGCAGATGCGGTGCGACTCGAGTTTCACGATCAGATGGAAGAGGGTGTCCCCTTTCTCTGGTCAGTCCCAATAGAAGAAAGGAATGAGAGAGCAGGGACTGTGAGAGGCGGTTGGGAATTCCAAGTCAGTCGGAAACTCGGGCATCTTTCTAGAGCTCTGACTTTTCGACCTGAAGATCCCTGATGTCGTAATTTGACCTCGTTGACCATCAGTCCAGTAAAATAAAAAAGCGAATTATTTCAATTCATGCTCCACAGTGCCTCACAAGTGCTAAACCAACTGATCTATTTTGTTATCAAAGCTCGAGTTTTAAAATATGATATGGTCTGATTAACAATATTGGCAGGCCAATGATATAGCCAATATGCTGTGATAATGTGTTAGGCCAACTTCCCAAACATCATTCCTACAAAACTGTTTGTGTGAGGTTAATGTAAAAAAACAAATCTGAGCAGTAGATCTCAGCTTGCTTTTTGACTGCGAAAGTGATCTTGACTCAGAAAAGGTTGGTGACCACTGATCTAGACTGACTGAATAAGGGATCATAGCCTTCACTTGGATTCACCTGTTTAGTCTATGTCATGGAAAGAGCAGGTGTTCCTAATGTTTTGTACACTCCGTGTATATGGAGACCCTTAATAACCCCCAGCCCAAATCTCCATCTCTCTCTCCGATGTGATGCAGCTCTTCCGCTCTAAAGACTGTAGCACTGATTATATTAGGTGTCTCTCAAGTGCCCTGGTCTGCTTCTCCACCCTGCCTGCCGGCTCCAAATTGGGCCCCTTGTAGCACAGACAGACGGACCTGAATGCCTCCACATTGCCAGGCCAGGAGTCCACAGAGACAGTAATGCTTTAATCGGTACAGGGTCACCGGTCATGAATGGACAGCTTTTTTCATTGTGGCCAGGTGCGTGCTAGGTTTTGAGTCAGACACAAGCCTATTCAGAGAATTCAAGAATAAGAAATGAAAGGTAGACTTGCCATTCTCTATCTGTAAGAATGTTTATTTTATGGAACTATATTGACAGTGTTGGGCTATACCATATCTTGAACAGCATACCCAGCTTACCTCTCCTGCCCTATAAAATACATTAACAGTTCTATATCAATCACTCAGCATTATATAAGTATTGGTAAAGGGTATATTGTATAATCTATCAGTAAAGCACATGACAGGAGCCAGCAGTGATATTTGGGAGAGGAGGACAGGAGGGGGCAGGGCTCAGTGCCGAGTACTAGAAGTGCTAGATAGAGGTAGAGGGAGTCCTAGACATATGACAGTTGTCAGTGTGCCACGGCAGAGACATGGGGGGAGGGGGACATTCCTCCCAGCCTGTACCACTTAACTTCCAAGCACAAGATGATCAGACATATGTATGTTTATCAACACTGAGTCACTGTGGGGGAAGGGGCTGAAACCTGACACCTCGCTCTCCCACAAACGACCTTGTTGCTGGAAAACCTGAAATACAATCCTCTACCTCCATCTACTGGCCATACATCAAACAGCAGCCAGCTGGCCAATGGCAATGAGGACAAGGAAACTTTTTTTACTGTCTCTTACATTACTGTATGTCTATGGTACATTTGACTGTGATTTCTGTCTATGGCAGTGTTGTGACCTTGTGTTGTTTTCTCACCTGCTCTGCTAGGTTATTGAGAGGTTCCTCAACGAAACATGGTTCGACCGGTACCAAGAGCCCATCACCAAGACCTCCCTCACCACCCTGTGGTCCATCTCCGTCGCCATCTTCTCTGTCGGCGGCATCTTCGGCTCCTTCTCCGTGGGCCTGTTCGTTAACCGCTTTGGCAGGTAAATACGACACTTCACAATGTTTATTTACAACTGTGTTATGTGAGATGATATTACATGTGTGATATGTAAATGTCTGTAAGTAAGTGGACTATAATTGACATGACTATTTCTGTGGTGTCTACAGGAGGAACTCCATGCTCATGGCCAACGTGCTGGCCTTTGTCTCCGCTGCTCTCATGGGCTTCTCTAAGATGGGTGGCTCGTGGGAGATGCTGATCATCGGGCGCTTCGTGGTGGGCCTCTACTCCGGCCTCTCCACTGGCTTTGTGCCGATGTACGTGGGTGAGGTGGCCCCCACTGCCCTCCGAGGAGCCCTGGGCACCCTCCACCAGCTAGGCATCGTCACAGGCATCCTGATGGCACAGGTCAGTGCCAATGGGCACAGGGATGTCGGATGGAGAATAATGGATGATTTATATGCTTTTCCAAAGGAATCTTTTTGAGAGCAGTGCTATATGATAATCTGATGGTGGTCTAACTATTTGTTGTGGTTCAGGTGTTTGGCATGGAGGCCTTAATGGGGAACGCATCTCTGTGGCCCTTCCTGCTGGGCTTCACTTTCATCCCAGCCCTAGTGCAGTGTGCACTGCTGCCCTTCTGCCCCGAGAGCCCCCGCTTCCTCCTCATCAACCGTAACGAGGAGAACAAGGCCAAGACTGGTGAGTAGAATACATTTATACACAAACACACATTCATACACTTGATGTCATCAGTTCAGCCAATGTCAGTTCTGTCAGTTTGAATGAGTTGAAAATTATCTCAAATAAGGGCGATGTTTCAATAAATGTGTTTAATTTAAATTCATCCCTCGAATTGCCTGAATTGATCTGGTATGGAGTGACCCAGCCCTAGCAGACTGTAATGTAACCTCCATTCTCGCTCTGTCTCTGTCAGTCCTGAAGAAGCTGCGTGGGACCACAGACGTGAGTGCAGACATGCAGGAGATGAAGGAGGAGGCCAGGCAGATGATGAGGGAGAAGAAGGTGACCATCCTAGAGCTGTTCCGTTCGCCACTCTACCGCCAGCCCATCTTCATCGCTATCATGCTTCAGCTCTCCCAGCAGCTGTCTGGCATCAACGCTGTGAGTCACCCCTCATACACACTTCTCACCCCAAACACATACAGCAGGGTTCCCCTGATTTGGTTGTTTTATTTAGCCCCCCAGGTTTTTTATTTGTTATTGTTCAACATAGAAAACTACAATAACACAAGGAAATCAGCTCCAAGTTTGTTCCCCAGTCTTCCCACGCATAATAGAGAGACACGTGATCGTATACAACTGGTTTGAAGTGATTATGTTTTTGTCAAATATTATATCTGTTTGGGCTTCTTGCAGTCAATTTGTAGTTTACAAATTATTTGTAATTTTGTTCCAGCCCACCGACCATCTGCTCTAGAAAAAATGGCCCTCAGCTGAATCTAGTTGATGATCCCTGACATACAGTATACTACCTATTTTGCAACTCTAAACTGTGCTGTTGGTGTCCTGCAGGTTTTCTACTACTCTACCCGTATCTTTGAGAAGGCCGGAGTTGCTCAGCCTGTTTATGCTACAATTGGTGCCGGTGTGGTCAACACAGCCTTCACTGTGGTGTCGGTGAGTAACTGTGGCAGATGTGTATGTGTCATTTATGGTGCACATGATGTACCACATTAGGGGTTGGACAGTGTAACTCAACCCTCTCTCCTCCCAGTTGTTTGTGGTGGAGCGCGCCGGACGCAGGTCTCTCCACTTGCTGGGGCTGATAGGAATGGCAGGTGCTGCCGTTCTGATGACCATCGCTCTGGCTCTGCTGGTACGTAGACTAACTATAGCTACTTCACATAAGGCTAGCAGCTCTCATACGGAATGAATGAGGAAAAACACTTGGTTTATTGATACACATCCTTGTAAATATAATATGTTGAATGAATACCAGTAGTTTAACCCCCTGCTGTCTGTTTGTCCTCCATCAGGAACAGCTGCCGTGGATGTCCTACGTGAGCATCGTGGCCATCTTTGCCTTTGTGGCATTCTTTGAGATTGGCCCGGGTCCCATCCCCTGGTTCATCGTGGCTGAGCTGTTCTCCCAAGGACCCCGGCCCTCGGCCTTCGCTGTGGCTGGCTTCTCTAACTGGACCGCCAACTTCATAGTGGGCATGGCCTTCCAGTATGTAGAGGTAAGCACTGAGCACAGCCTTGTTAGTCACTGATGCTCATCATGGTAGATGTTGTCTGCATACTCATCTCGATTAGGGTTGCAAAGCTACTGGTATTTAACGAAAGTTACTGGAATCTTCATTCATTTTGGTAATTAACAGAAAATGTACGGCAATCTATCGTAAATGTTGTAATTTATACTTTAATAATTAAAATAATAATAATCATATATAGTATGCATTTGTTATATCTGTGTCCATATTGTCCATGAGTTTCTAGTCCATAAACCATATGGTTCAAGAGAACATAACCTAATTAAGGAAAAAAGCATCTAATCAACATTGGCATTATTTTCCATTAACTCTGCAACTCTTCCAAACATTTATTCTGTTCACAGCTGCCACCAGTTTGCTGCACTGACAACTAATAAATGTTGACTTAGTAAAATAAATAGAAGTGTGTTAAGAATTAATAAAGGATATTTGCTGAAACCCTCATATTAAACATCAATGGTATTCAGTAAGTTGAAGATAATTTAGGATCATGTTTTACAGCTTTGTCATTCTAATGTTTATTTTAAAATTATCTTATTTAATTATTTCATATATACTTTACATATGATAAGGTCGCACCAAGGGCCAGGGATAATTACAGACAATTACAGATGACATAAAATCCTTGAAAGATACCAACATTCTAGTAGTTTACTGGTAAGCCTAGAAAGTTTCCAGTAATATACCCACTCTTTGCATCCCTAATCTTGATATACTGTATGTGAACTGTTAGTTTGAAGACGTATTTGTTTGGAGCCCACTGCTTAATGAACATGATCTTCAATGTTCTCTCTCCTTCTTTTCTCCGTCTCGCCCTACAGGAGTTGTGTGGCCCTTATGTCTTTGTCATCTTCACTATACTGCTGCTCAGCTTCTTCGTCTTCACCTACTTCAAGGTGCCTGAGACCAAGGGCCGGACATTTGACGAGATCTCTGCCGGGTTCCGCCAGTCGGCTGGCACTGGGGGAGAGAAGCACTCACCGGAGGAGCTCAACAGCCTGGGGGCTGACTCTCAGCTCTGAGCACCTGTCCCTCCCCTCTCCTCTCGTCCCACACCCCCTGCTGAGGCCTGGCTATGAACCCTCCTTCACCACCCCAACATGAGGGGACCAGAGTAGCCTACTCACTGATGTGTGCAAACTGACTACTAAACCGACACACTGGCTGCATTCACATTTCAGGTATATTCACCAAACAGAGAACAGATGCCCCTCACCTCCTGCTCGATCCTCTGTCTCAAAGTCTCAAGCGCTCCTTCTCTTCTCATCACAACAAATCCTTGGTGGGGGCAGGTACCTGGGTGTAAGGGGGTGGGTTGGCATGGTAGATAGAAGGAAAAGGTGGTCTTTTCAATTAACTTCAAATTTTATATCAGAAAACAGTGAAATCCTGTGTTACTTTTACTTTATTTTTCTTCCGTTGTCTGTTATCTTTCTCATTTTGTCGGTTTAGATATCCATGCTTCTGCCTCTTATGCAGGTCTCAATTATTTTCATTGAATACCCTCAAGAAATTGCATGCCATGTAAATATGTTTTTACCAACTCACTTTTAATCTCTGTCCGGATAGGCTTTTAATTATTTTTTACAAATGGATTTCTTAAGGAAAACTAAATAAAATCATAAAGATAATTTTGTATGTTTATGTCTTAGTTAAAAGACACAGTTACAAATGAGCCAGCTGTTATAAGTTACTGTATGCATACATTTTATATTTAATTCCCAAGCAATACCCATGAGCATGAATTTTACACTATGAAATCATGGGACTATTTGAGACATTTCTACTCGTTTTGTATAGCAAACCATACTCAGTTGAAAAGCAACATCAGCCCACATCACTGCAGACTAATATAGATGTAAAATATACCCAAATCTGACTTACAACCCCCCCACCTCTAAAACGTAACTGAAGTCCCTCACAACTTTGAGTTTAAACGCCTGGTCCAAAATCATACAAGGAATACACTCCCAGTAGAGCCTTCTAGCAGTTCACAAGACTGTACGTTGTTCTCTGATCTTGTGCCTTTGACAGAAAAGGAGGCTGCCTTTCAAACAGTAACCAAATGTAATGTGGCTTCCAGCCTTACCAAGGTCTGCTTCATCCTGAAAGTGCTTTTAGACCCTTCGGGGTCAAACTCCCAGCTAATGCTCCATGTTCCTTGAAAAGTGGTGACGTTCTTTTTGGGTGCTTTTCTTTATTGTAACTCCACAATGCCTTTGGCATAGTTCAGCACTGCTGCTTCCTTGTTCAACTTAGTTTTGTGACGCATAGCTGACAATCCTGTATAGTCAGCTGATATAGCCAACAGCATCTATTGATGTAAGCGGCTCCTGTCTTTGACTGCTGTGCCACTGTAAGAAGTTTTCTATTCTCTAATAAAACATTTTTGAGGAAAGTTTTCTTTTTAGCAGCACTTTATCATCCCAATATTGGCTGTTTTGTTACTGAAAATCTTCTGTAATTTTAGTTGGAGCTTGGCTCAAAATGTTTTTACCAAATATGGAACCTTATGTTACTGATAAGAGACTGAAGAGCTACTGTTGGATTACATGATATCATTGTTGTTGTTTAACTAGTACATCTCTACATTCACAGATCTATGTTATTTGAGGTCATAAGGTTGGTAGAATATGTTTTATAATCAAATATAAGATAATCTGGCCAGTTGAATACGTTTTGGAAGTGGTCTAAATAGTTTTAGTAATGCACCTTGACCCGAACAGAACTCCACAAGCAATATCCATTGTAGTCATTCCATGTTAAGTTTGTGTGTTCAAATCCATGCAAATATATAGTTTGTGTCTTTCAAATTATATGGGACTCTTTCTCTTCTCCACCAACAATGTGTCGGTTAGACACCGCAAACTCATTGACTGTAAGTCTCCCTAAGTCATCAAATGGCAGGATCAATGTAGGCACCAAGACTTGACTGTCCTTTAGACATGCCTGATTGAACTCCAACCATGTGATGGAGAGCAAAAGATGCACTTACGGACTGAAATCAAATGCAGTGTACTTTGTGTGTATAGTTTGACAATTATATTTGGGCATTTTATAAACACATTTATTAACACAGAATATATGCATAAAAGAGTTGTAGAAATCCATCACTGCACATAATAATTGTCGAAAAAGGCCACAATACTTATAATGTAAATACAACAAATAGTAAAGGACCCAAATGTATAAAATATCTTATGTTAGTTACTACTTATAGAGGAATATGACTAGTTTCGGTAGTTGTGCATCTACACACCTGCCTTTATTTTGTCTGATTTCCTGTCTGAAGAAATATCGTATGAGATAACTATTAACACAATCTTACTTCAGCTTTGTACATGAACCATTGAATAATATATACTATTTATTAGATGCCTAATTTATTAGTGTTGTTTTTATTTTCTACACATTTTAGTAAACAGTATGCATTTAATTTTTTGTAAAAGCGCATGTTTATATGTTGGGTGAAAATGAACCTCTAACAGAATGATCTTCTGTAAAACAGTGTGCCATGGTGTCAATATCCTGATGGTTTTATTTTATTTTGTAAGATGTGTGGTTGGATGTTTGACTCAATAAAACAAGCATACAGGAAAACGTCAATTAGCTGGGTTCCTTATTTTCACAACAATTAATTTCAGATTGTAATCAATGACTGCAGATGCTCTAAACGCCTTCTACTTTTCTAATAATTGATTTGCCTGGCTGGGCTGATGAGACAGTGGATTGCGCAGTCAGCTGGAACAGAGTAAATAGGCATTTCATCTAACCATCATAGATTTAGCCGGTGGTAACTTGTGGAATAGACTCCGGCTGGAATGCAGTTTTAACCAATCAAATCCAAAAATGTGACATACCCCTTGTATAATATTTTATAAGCTTTGTAGGAGAGGATGCCTTACTGATTTATAAATGCCACCATGCTGTTGCCAGGGAAACAAAAATGTATCTTTCTATTAAATTGTAGACGTGTGTGCGTACGCATGTGTGTGTGAGCGTGAATTTGCATCACTGAGTGTGTATGTCTGGGTAAGTGGCCAGATGAGGTGGTTCTCCCTGCGTCAAAGGAAACTTTGAAGATCACAAGGTCAGAGACAGTCTGATCCCAGGACAATTGAATCCAAACTCTCTCCCCCCAAGACCAGCTCTCTCCCCGGGCTGCCCCCCCCCTCTCTCTCTCTCTCTCTCTCTCTCTCTCTCTCTCTCTCTCTCTCTCTCTCTCTCTCTCTCTCTCTCTCTCTCTCTCTCTCTCTCTCTCTCATGGGGACCACACAAGCCAGTATACTCTGAATGACCCCTATCTAACCGATGAATTCACTGACAATACGATTGGGACTTTATGGCCATGGAGTCTCATACTCTTTCATGGTTTATTCATAATGCTGGATTTGAAACGTTCAGTGCACCTTTTTATCTGATACAGTGCTTTGTAAAAGTATTCATCCCCCTTAGCGTTTTTCCTATTTTGTTGCATTACAACCTGTAATTTAAATAGATTTTTATTTGGATTTCATGTAATGGACATACACAAAATAGTCCATATTGGTGAAGTGAAATGAAAACAATGACTTGTTTAAAAAAAAAAAAAAAATGAAATGGAAAATTGATGTGTGCATATGTATTCACCCCGAAATAAGATCTGGTGCAAACAATTACCTTCAGAAGTCACATAATTAGTTAAATAAAATCCACCTGTGTGCAATCTAAGTGTCACATGATCTGTCACATGATCTCAGTATATATATACAGTTGAAGTCAGAAGTTTACATACACGTAGGTTGGAGTCATTAAAACTCATTTTTCAACCACTCTACAAATTTCTTGTTAACAAACTATAGTTTTGGCAAGTCAGTTAGGACATCTACTGTGTGCATGACACAAGTAATTTTTCCAAAAATGGTTTGTAATTCACTGTATCACAATTCTAGTGGGTCAGAAGTTTACATAGACTAAGTTGACTGTGCCTTTAAACAGCTTGGAAAATTCCATAAAATGATGTCATGGCTTTAGAAGCTTCTGATAGGCTAATTGACATCATTTGAGTCAATTGGAGGTGTACCTGTGGATGTATTTCAAGGCCTACCTTCAATCTCAGTGCCTCTTTGCTTGACATCATGGGAAAATCAAAAGAAATCAGCCAAGACCTCAGAAAACTTGTAGACCTCCACAAGTCTGGTTCATCCTTGGGAGCAATTTCCAAATGCCTGAAGGTACCACGCTCATCTGTACAAACAATAGTACGCAAGTATAAACACCATGGGACCACGGAGCTGTCATACCGCTCATGAAGGAGACGCGTTCTGTCTCCTATAGATGAATGCACTTTGGTGCGAAAAGTGCAAGTCAATCCCAGAACAACAGCAAAGGACCTTGTGAAGATGCTGGAGGAAACAGTCACAAAAGTATCTCTATCAACAGTAAAACGAGTCCTATATCGACATAACCTGAAAGGCCACTCAGCAAGGAAGAAGCCACTCCAAAACCAGCCAGACTACGGTTTGCAAACTGCACATGGGGACAAAGATCGTACTTTTTGGAGAAATGTCCTTTGGTCTGATCAAACAAAAATAGAACTGTTTGGCCATAACGACCATCGTTATATTTGGAGGGAAAAGGGGGAGGCTTGCAAGCCGAAGAACACCATCCCAACCATGAAGCATGGGGGTGGCAGCATCATGTTGTGGGGGTGCTTTGCTGCAGGAGGGACTGGTGCACTTCACAAAATAGATGGCATCTTGAGAAAGGAAAATTATGTGGATATATTGAAGCAACATCTCATGACATCAGTCAGGAGGTTAAAGCTTGGTCCCAAATAGGTCTTCCAAATGGACAATGACCCCAAGCATACTTCCAAAGTTGTGGCACAATGGCTTAAGGACAACAAAGTCAAGATATTGGAGTGGCCATCACAAAGCCCAGACCTCAATCCAATAGAAAATTAGCGGGCAGAACTGAAAAAGCATGAGCGAGCAAGGAGGCCTACAAACCTGACTCAGTTACACCAGATCTGTCAGGAGGAATGGGCCAAAATTCAACCCAACTTATTGTGGGAAGCTTGTGGAAGGCTACCCAAAACATTTGAACCAAGTTAATCAATTTAAAGGCAATGCTACCAAATACTAATTGAGTGTATGTAAACTTCTGACCCACTGGGAATGTGATGAAAGCTGAAATAAATCATTCTCTCTACTATTATTCTGACATTTCACATTCTTAAAATAAAGTGGTGATCCCAATTGAGCTAAAACAGAGAATTCTTACTGAGATTAAATGTCAGGAATTGTGAAAAACTGAGTTTAAATGTATTTGGCTAAGGTGTATGTAAACTTCTGACTTCAACTGAGTCTGCAACATCACTAAGCAAGGGGCACCACCAAGCAAGCGGCATACCCCATTCAAAATCACTTAAATACTTTGTTTTTCCCATTCACCCACTGAATAGCACATATACACAATCTATGTCTCAAATCATCTACGCTGACTGAAGTGGATTTAACCTGGATTCTCCCGGTCAGTCCCCCCCCCCCCCCCCCCACACACACAGTTACATAAAGCACATTAAAGGGTTTCCTAACATGTATAAGATTAACTAGCTCAAAGGCACGTTTGGCATTAAATGCAAATGGGATGCTGATAGGCCTATGCTGTTATTGATTGGTGTGTGGAGAGAAGAGGGGCATACAGCTCACAGAGAAAGAGGGAAAAGATCAATTGACCTCTATTAACAGGCATGGGCTGCATCTGCCATAGATTGTCTCCTTTTCCAGGCAGGCCTAATTGTTGTTGGCACGGCCTCCTCTTCTCAGTGCTCCAGCTAGGATTTGTTATTCATACCTTGTACGACATGAAAGTCATCCCAACCCCAATCACACATTGGGTCATTCCTATTTACTTTAAAAAAATGTGTGTTGTACTGTAAAGGTCAATTTATAGATACAATTAATGCATATCCCCTTTGATATTTGGGTATTCATAGGTCTCAATCATCTTTTGTCCACTACATAACTGCACGGACTATGTCAATATCATCCTCCACATAACCTGACATAGGTAATGGAGATTATGATAGATTTGTATGAGCTGGAGTTAGCTGTTAATCAATAGCTGAGATCTTACTAGGTAACACAGCTGAAGGTTAAGGTAGAGGGCCCAAATTTGCTTCATAGGCCACTGAAACACCTACAGAAAGTATGATATTTCCACTTTACTGCCAAATCGTAATGTCAGCCAGAGAGAGAGAGAGTATCTTCCTTGTATCTCCCGTCTTGAGATATTCCACGTTATTTGGGACGGTGAAAATTATCCTTGGGCTTACATTTTTCATGGGATGTTTTGATATCTGTAGCACTGCGCATCATGTCCCCCAACATACAGTGTAGATCGTTTGTAGATTGGAGGCAAGCCTATTCCAGCTGCCATGTTTCTCTATTGTAGCTACAAACTCATGCACTTTACAGCATGGTGTTTTAAGCTGGGACCTATTTACATAAACACAAGGTCAACCAATGATACACCTTTGTATCTGTGTAGCCTACAGTACTATATGGTTGATATAGACCACCCTCTGCCCTCAGCTGTGCCCTGGACACCATTGGTGAATTAATTGCCCCCCATCTATCTTCAGAGCTCGTGCTGCTAGGTGATCTAAACTGGAACATGCTTAACACCCCGGCCATCCTACAATCTAAAGCTTGATGCCCTCAATCTCACACAAATGATCAATGAACCTACCAGGTACAACCCCAAATCCGTAAACACGGGCACCGTCATAGATATCATCCTAACCAACTTGCCCTCCAAATACACCTCTGCTGTCTTCACTGCCTCATTGCCTGCATCCGTAATGGGTCTGAGGTCAAACGACCACCCCTCATCACTGTCAAACGCCTTTCTAATCTACCTGGCTCGGGTATCCTGGAAGGATATTGAACTTATCCCATCAGCAGAGGATGCCTGGTTATTCTTTAAAAGTGCATTCCCCACCATTTTAAATAAGCATGCCCCATTCAAAACATTTAGAACCAGGAACAGATATAGACCTTGGTTCTCTTCAGACCTGACTGCCCTTGACCAGCACAAAAACATCCTGTGGCGTACTGCATTAGCATCAAATAGCCCCCATGATATGCAACTTTTCAGGGAAGTTAAGAACCAATATACACAAGCAGTTAGGAAAGCTAAGTCTAGGTTTTTCAAACCGAAAAAAGCATCCTGTAGCACAAACTCAAAAAAGTTCTGGGACACTGTAAAGTCCATGGAGAATAAGAGCACTTCCTTCCAGCTGCCCACTGCACTGAGGCTAGGAAACACTGTCATCACCAATACATCTACGATAATTGAGAATTTCAATAAGCATTTTTCTACAGCTGGCCATGCTTTCCCCTGGCTACCCCTAGCCAGGTCAACTGCCCTGCACCCACCCACAGCAACTCGCCCAAGCCTCCCCATTTCTCCTTCACCCAAATCCAGACAGCTGATGTTCTGAAAGAGCTGCAAAATCTGGACCCCTACAAATCAGCCAGGCTAGACAATCTGGACCTTCTCTTTCTAAAATGATCGAAATTGTTGCAATCCTTATTACTAGCCTGTTCAACCTCTCTTTTATATAGTTTGAGATCCCCAAAGATTGGAAAGCTGCCGTGGTCATCTCCCTCTTCAAAGGGGGAGACATTCTAGACCCAAACTGCTACAGTCTTCGAAAGCCAAGTTAACAAACAGATGACCGACCATTTTGAATCCCACCGTACCTTCTCCGCTATGCAATCTGGCTTCCGAGCTGGTCATGGATGCACCTCAGCCACGCTCAAGGTCCTAAACAATATCATAACTGCCATCGATAAGAGACAATAATGTGCAGCCGTATTCATCGACCTGGCCAAAGCTTTCGACTCTGTCAATCACCACATTCTTATCGGCAGACTCAACAGCCTTGATTTCTCAAATGACTGCCTCGCCTGGTTCACCAACTACTTCTCTGATAGAGTTCAGTGTGTCAAATCGGATGGCATGTCGTCCGGACCTCTGGCAGTCTCTATTGGGGTGCCACAGGGTTCAAATCTCGGGCAGACTCTCTTCTCTGTATACATTAATGATGTCGCTCTTGCTGCTGGTGATTATCTGATCCACCTCTATGCAGACAACACCATTCTGTATACCTCTGGCCCTTCTTTGGACACTGTGCTAACTAACCTCCAGACGAGCTTCAATGCCATACAACTCTCCTTCCGTGGCCTCCAACTGCTCTTAAATGCAAGTAAAACTAAATGCATGCTCTTCACCCGATTACTGCCCGCACCCGCCCGCCCGTCCACTACTCTGGGCGGTTCTGATCTAGAGTATGTGGACATCTACAAATACCTAGGTGTCTGGTTAGACTGTAAACTCTCCTTCCAGACACACATTAAGCATCTCCAATCCAAAATTAAATCTAGATTGGTTTCCTATTTCGCAACAGCATCCTTCACTCATGCTGCCAAACATACCCTCGTAAAACTGACCATCCTACCAATCCTCGACTTCGGCGATGTCATTTACAAAATAGCCTCCAACACTCTACTCAACAAATTGGATGCAGTCTATCACAGTGCCATCCGTTTTGTCACCAAAGCTCCATATACTACCCACCACTGCGACCTGTATGCTCTCGTTGGCTGGCCCTCGCTTCATACTCGTCGCCAAACCCACTGGCTCCAGGTCATCTTTAAGTCTTTGCTAGGTAAAGCCCCGCCTTATCTCAGTTCACTGGTCACTGTAGCAGCAACCACCCGCAGCATGCGCTCCAGCAGGTATATTTCACTGGTCACCCCCAAAGCCAATTCCTCCTTTGGCCGCTTTTCCTTCCAGTTCTCTGCTGCCAATGACAGGAACAAACTGCTCCTTTGGACCTTAGTATGTCTACTTGCACATTCATCTTCTGCGCATCTATCACTCCAGTGTTTAATTGCCATATCGTAATTACCTCGCCACTATGGCCTATTTTATTGTCTTACCTCCCTTATCTTACCTCATTTGCACACACTGTATATATACATACTTTTTTCCTACTGTATTATTGACTGTATGTTTGTTTATTCCATGTGTAACTCTGTGTTGTTGTATGTGTCGAACTGCTTTCCTTTATCTTGGCCAGGTCGCAGTTGTAATTTAACTGCCGAAATCCCTCCCGCTTGCTGGCCAACAGATTTTCTGAAGGAGTTTTCATTCAATAGGAGTTTCAGTACATTTATCTTAAGCCATCCCTTCAAACAGGGTGTACCTGTTATGCAGGTGAATGAGGACCCAAAAGCGACTTGGCGAAAACAGTCTTTATTCCAGTAAAGGAAATATGCAATACTCCTAGACAAATCGGAGCGGTAAACAAAGCATAAAAAACAATTCCACTCGTAATGACGAGGACAGACTGGAGACTCGACCATAAACTGTAGGTTGCCTCGGGAAGGCACTGACCGTAGCAGACTCAGACACCTGCTCACCACGCAGCATCTGAGGGAAACACGACACGACAGGGCGAGACAAAGACACAACACGGTGAACAATATACAAGGATCCGACAGGACAGAAACGGAAAACAAGGGGAGAAATAGGGACTCTAATCAGAGGACAAGATAGGGAACAGGTGTGGAAAGATTAGATGATTGATTAGGCACTAAGTATTGGTGACCCCGTCCCCGAGAACGCATGTCCATGATCTTACGTACCTTGTAAATAGGTGCGCTCTCGACAAGGACGGGAGGGGGGAGGGAAGACAAACGGGGTGCGAAGAAAGGGCTTGACACAGGAGACATGGAAGACAGGATGGACGCGACGAAGATGTCGCGGAAGAAGCAGTCGCACAGCGACAGGATTGACGACCTGGGAGACACGGAACGGACCAATGAACCGCGGAGTCAACTTACGAGAAGCTGTCGTAAGAGGAAGGTTGCGAGTGGAAAGCCACACTCTCTGGCCGCAACAATACCTAGGACTCTTAATCCTACGTTTATTGGCGGCTCTCACAGTCTGTGCCCTGTAACGGCAAAGTGCAGACCTCACCCTCCTCCAGGTGCGCTCACAACGTTGGACAAACGCTTGAGCGGAGGGAACGCTGGACTCGGCAAGCTGGGATGAGAACAGAGGAGGCTGGTAACCCAGACTACTCTGAAACGGAGATAACCCGGTAGCAGACGAAGGAAGCGAGTTTTGAGCGTATTCTGCCCAGGGGAGCTGTTCTGCCCAAGACGCAGGGTTTCTAAAAGAAAGGCTGCGTAGTATGCGACCAATCGTCTGATTGGCCCTCTCTGCTTGACCGTTAGACTGGGGATGAAACCCGGAAGAGAGACTGACGGACGCACCAATCAAACGACAGAACTCCCTCCAAAACTGTGACGTGAATTGCGGGCCTCTGTCTGAAACGGCGTCTAACGGGAGGCCATGAATTCTGAACACATTCTCGATGATGATTTGTGCCGTCTCCTTAGCGGAAGGAAGTTTAGCGAGGGGAATGAAATGTGCCGCCTTAGAGAACCTATCGACAACCGTAAGAATCACAGTCTTCCCCGCAGACAAAGGCAGACCGGTAATGAAGTCTAGGGCGATGTGAGACCATGGTCGAGAAGGAATGGGAAGCGGTCTGAGACGACCGGCAGGAGGAGAGTTACCTGACTTAGTCTGCGCGCAGTCCGAACAAGCAGCCACGAAACGGCGCGTGTCACGCTCCTGAGTAGGCCACCAAAAGCGCTGGCGAATAGAAGCAAGAGTACCTCGAACGCCAGGATGACCAGCTAACTTGGCAGAGTGAGCCCACTGAAGAACAGCCAGACGAGTAGAAACAGGAACGAAAAGAAGGTTACTAGGACAAGCGCGCGGCGACGCAGTGTGCGTGAGTGCTTGCTTAACCTGTCTTTCAATTCCCCAGACTGTCAACCCGACAACACGCCCATAAGGAAGAATCCCCTCGGGATCAGTAGAAGCCACAGAAGAACTAAAAAAGACGGGATAAGGCATCAGGCTTGGTGTTCTTACTACCCGGACGGTAAGAAATCACAAACTCGAAACGAGCGAAAAACAACGCCCAACGAGCTTGACGAGCATTAAGTCGTTTGGCAGAACGGATGTACTCAAGGTTCTTATGGTCTGTCCAAATGACAAAAGGAACGGTCGCCCTCCAACCACTGTCGCCATTCGCCTAGGGCTAAGCGGATGGCGAGCAGTTCGCGGTTACCCACATCATAGTTGCGTTCAGATGGCGACAGGCGATGAGAAAATAAGCGCAAGGATGAACCTTATCGTCAGACTGGAAGCGCTGGGATAGAATGGCTCCCACGCCTACCTCTGAAGCGTCAACCTCGACAATGAATTGTCTAGTGACGTCAGGAGTAACGAGGATAGGAGCGGACGTAAAACGTTCTTTTAGAAGATCAAAAGCTCCCTGGGCGGAACCGACCACTTAAAACACGTCTTGACAGAAGTAAGAGCTGTGAGAGGGGCAGCAACTTGACCGAAATTACGAATGAAACGCCGATAGAAATTAGCGAAACCTAGAAAGCGCTGCAACTCGACACGTGACCTTGGAACGGGCCAATCACTGACAGCTTGGACCTTAGCGGAATCCATCTGAATGCCTTCAGCGGAAATAACAGAACCGAGAAAAGTAACGGAGGAGACATGAAAAGAGCACTTCTCAGCCTTCACGTAGAGACAATTCTCTAAAAGGCGCTGGAGTACACGTCGAACGTGCTGAACATGAATCTCGAGTGACGGTGAAAAAATCAGGATATCGTCAAGGTAGACAAAAACAAAGATGTTCAGCATGTCTCTCAGAACATCATTAACTAATGCCTGAAAACAGCTGGCGCATTGGCGAGACCAAACGGCAGAACCCGGTACTCAAAATGCCCTAACGGAGTGTTAAACGCCGCTTTCCACTCGTCCCCTCTCTGATGCGCACGAGATGGTAAGCGTTACGAAGGTCCAACTTAGTAAAGCACCTGGCTCCCTGCAGAATCTCGAAGGCTGATGACATAAGGGGAAGCGGATAACGATTCTTAACCGTTATGTCATTCAGCCCTCGATAATCCACGCAGGGCGCAGAGTACCGTCCTTCTTCTTAACAAAAAACCCCGCCCCGGCCGGAGAGGAAGAAGGCACTACGGTACCGGCGTCAAGAGACACAGACAAATAATCCTCGAGAGCCTTACGTTCGGGAGCCGACAGAGAGTATAGTCTACCCCGAGGAGGAGTGGTCCCCGGAAGGAGATCAATACTACAATCATACGACCGGTGAGGAGGAAGGGAGTTGGCTCGGGACCGACTGAAGACCGTGCGCAGATCATGATATTCCTCCGGCACTCCTGTCAAATCGCCAGGTTCCTCCTGAGAAGTGGGGACAGAAGAAACGGGAGGAATAGCAGACATTAAACACTTCACATGACAAGAAACGTTCCAGGATAGGATAGAATTACTAGACCAATTAATAGAAGGATTATGACATACTAGCCAGGGATGACCCAAAACAACAGGTTTAAAAGGTGAACGAAAAATCAAAAAAGAAATAGTCTCACTGTGGTTACCAGATACTGTGAGGGTTAAAAGTAGTGTCTCATATCTGATACTGGGGAGATGACTACCATCTAAGGCGAACATGGGCGTAGGCTTGTCTAACTGTCTGAAAGGAATGTCATGTTTCCGAGCCCATGCTTCGTCCATAAAACAACCCTCAGCCCCAGAGTCTATCAAGGCACTGCATGTAGCACCCGAACCGGTCCAGCGTAGATGGACCGACATAGTAGTACAGGATCTAGATGGAGAGACCTGAGTAGTAGCTCACCAGTAGCCCTCCGCTTACTGATGAGCTCTGGCTTTTACTGGACATGAATTGACAAAATGTCCAGCAAGTCCGCAATAGAGGCACAGGCGGTTGGTGATCCTCCGTTCCCTCTCCTTAGTCGAGATGCGAATACCTCCCAGCTGCATGGGCTCAGTCTCTGAGCCAGAGGAGGGAGATGGTTGCGATGCGGAGCAGGGAAACACCGTTAGCGCGAGCTCTCTTCCACGAGCTTGGTGACGAAGATCTACCCGTCGTTCTATGCGGATGGCGAGAGCAATCAAAGAGTCCACACTGGAAGGAACCTCCCGGGAGAGAATCTCATCTTTAACCACTGCGTGAGTCCTCCAGAAAACGAGCGAGCAGCGCCGGCTCGTTCCAGTCACTAGAGGCAGCAGAGTGCGAAACTCTATAGAGTAATCCGTTATGGATCGATCACCTTGGCATAGGGAAGCCAGGGCCCTAGAAGCCTCCCTACCAAAAACTGAACGGTCAAAAACCCGAATCATCTCCTCTTTAAAGTTCTGGTAATTGTTAGAACAATCAGCCCTTGCCTCCCAGATAGCTGTGCCCCACTCTCGAGCCCGGCCAGTAAGGAGTGATATGACGTAAGCAACCCGAGCTCTCTCTCTAGAGTATGTGTTGGGTTGGAGAGAGAACACAATATCACACTGGGTGAGAAAGGAGCGGCACTCCGTGGGCTGCCCGGAGTAACAAGGTGGGTTATTAACCCTAGGTTCCGGAGGCTCGGCAGACCAGGAAGTAACAGGTGGCACGAGACGAAGACTCTGGAACTGTCCAGAGAGGTCGGAAACCTGAGCGGCCAGGTTCTCCACGGCATGACGAGCAGCAGACAATTCCTGCTCGTGTCTGCCGAGCATGGCTCCTTGGATCTCGACGGCAGTGTTACGAGCGTCTGTAGTCGCTGGGTCCATTCTTTGATCGGATCCTTCTGTTATGCAGGTGAATGAGGACCCAAAAGCGACTTGGCGAAAACAGAGTCTTTATTCCAGTAAAGGAAATATGCAATACTCCTAGACAAATCGGAGCGGTAAACAAAGCATAAAAAACAATTCCACTCGTAATGACGAGGACAGACTGAGACTCGACCATAAACTGTAGGTTGCCTCGGGAAGGCACTGACCGTAGCAGACTCAGACACCTGCTCACCACGCAGCATCTGAGGGAAACACGACACGACAGGGCGAGACAAAGACACAACACGGTGAACAATATACAAGGATCCGACAGGACAGAAACGGAAAACAAGGGGAGAAATAGGGACTCTAATCAGAGGACAAGATAGGGAACAGGTGTGGAAAGATTAGAT